>NC_055969.1:12421872-12539372 GCF_018492685.1 Alosa sapidissima
GGGGGCCTGTCTCCATAGGGCTTAGAGTTAGCTCTATATAGGGGTGTGTAGTTTGCGGGGGGTATATTATAGGACTAGACAGAGTGAAAGACTCAGAAGTTTAACTAACAATAGAGTCAGGAAATACATTAACGAAAATAGAATGTTTGTGGGGTGAAACCTTTCCAAATGTTTTGTGTCCTCATTTGTTTTTTGTTTTTTTCTGTTTTGACTTTCTGTGATTACTGTCAGATGTCTGGGATATTATTTAAAAACAGGAGCACTCTGAATCGTGCAAGAAAATGTCTGACAGACTAAGAAAACAAATTAATGTGAGTGAATTTGTGTGCACACGTGTGTGTCTGATATAGAGATGTTGAGATGGATAGATAAGAGATAAAACGAAAGAGAGAGAGAAAGAGAGAGAGAGAGAGAGAGAGAGAGAGAGAGACCAAATGAGAACCCATGCACAAGCAAGTATTTGCGTATAAATTACACATTCTCTGCTACCTTAGCTCTTTGGGATGCCAGTTTTTCTATACTGAAGATGTGCACCTAGCAAACTCCTAGGGCATACATGGGCAACATACGGCCCGCGGGCCACATCCGGCCCGTGGGCTTTCCCTGACCGGCCCGCGTAAGGTCCGTGAAAGAACAATAGTCAAGAGCCTAGAGATAATGCACGCAAATCAATATCGTTGCTTTTATTTTGAAAGCGATTGCTATTTGTACGCCCATACATTTGTGCGTGGATGCATACGATGTAAACACCCTCACTGATGTGCTGGTGAATAGAATGTATGCTTCTGCGTCGACACAATGCAGTTGCCTTTAAGTCAGCGTAAACCTTTCAAAGTTTTGTTTGTCTTATGTCTGCGTCGCTCACCACCGCAAAGGTTGTCAGAACGAACTCCTGCTGTTTGTTGGCGATACGAACATAGTCTACATTTTTAAAATAGTTTTCTTTGTGCATGTTGACTAACTAATGACAGCCTACTATTGTCTGCTCCACATTTTCATAGTCTAATTCTGCATAGAGTTAATTTAATGATGGTAATGATTTAATGATGAAATATTGCTGAGTGTTGATGAAATGGTGGCACAGGTCTATGGTTGTACTGACTCCTTCACATTTTCATGGCCTAGCCTAATTATATAGATATTGTAGTACTTTTTTTATATCAGTCTTTGAAAACTGAAAAAAGCCTATTGCTGTTTTTCCTTTGTCTCCCTCACGTTTTCATCTGTTATTACGAGTAGTAAACAAAACCATATGATTTACTTAATGTTATACAAGAACAGAATAGAATTGGACAGAATTGAGTTCAGACTTGAGTTCGGTATTTTGGGTCCGGCCCTCCTCAACAGTCCCAGTTTGTCATGTGGCCCCTTGGGGAAATTAGTTGCCCACCCCTGTCCTAGGGGATATGCAGGTTATGCAAGTAAGCGTGTGTGTGTGTGTGTGTGTGTGTGTGTGTGTGTGTGTGTGTGTATGTGTGTTTCTATTTCTTTGGGTGGGTGGGTGTGTGTGTGTGTGGGGGAGGGGGGTTCAGCTCAACTGTATCTGACACATTCTGGGCCCGTGTCCCAACCCTCCCTGGTGGATTCTGGGGTCTGCATGCAAAGGCGTAACAAGCCCAGCAGGAGTTGCTCCTTTCCCCCAAAGAATAAGGGGGGGGGGGGGATCTAGGACCCCTGCTTTTAATGGAGCACCAGCGCTAAGCTGAACTTGATCATGAAGCGGTCATCGTGAGGTCCAGTGGACCACTGAAGCGGCTGACAGATGGGGGTCAGACACATTTGTATGGTTGCCAGAGTTCAACGGTGTGAAATCGATGGCCAATCAAATGGAATGAGTGGCATGTCCACGGGAGGGAGAGACCTCGGCCAAATTCACCTCGCCATTGTGAAACATCTTGAATACTGACAAAGACTTGTCATTGGTATGAAACGTGACACAATGGATTGTTCACAGCATCACAAATGTTTTTTCTCTCTTTAAATAATAATAAAATAAAAGAGAGGGCGCTGTTAAGTTGTTGTGTATTAGTTATGTTTGTCAGTATGGCTACAATATATGAATCAAAGAAAGTCTTGCTGACATGACAAATACTTTCCAGAAATAGAATTAAAAGTGCAATATAACACATATTATGTCCTATAATTGATTTTTTTAAATGCTATTGCTGTGTTATAAGTTTGATTTATCCTATGATTTAGTAAGGATATTCCATATATACCACATACCCCACCCTCAACCTACCACAAATAACCTTGTCATAATCATTAAAATAGATATGCAGTGTATTTTTAACTACAAAGTTGACAAGGCAATTGAAATGGTGGGATCCCTGGGTTCACCACAGTTATGCCAGCTGTATGTAAGGTATGGAGCAACTATGGAGCAGCTATGGTGTTAGGGGACCATGCGCTACATCGTCCGACCGGCGCATCCATGACACAGCGTTGTTCACATTCTCACAGCACAATTGCGATGTGTGCATTCCCACTAATACCCTGATGTTTCAAGTGCACTTGAAACACAACAAGTGTTTTGGATACTGAGAGAGACGGGGGGGGAAAATAAAAAAAGTTTCTCCACCCCCACCCCTTCCGATTCCTTTTGTTCTCTCTCCCCTGCTCTCTCTTCCTCCCTCCCTCTCTCTCTTTCTCTCTGTTTCACCTGCAAGGGCCCTTTCTATATTAAGAATGTCTGACAGTATGGGTCACCATGGCAGCGGTGCCCAAGCCTTTGTGTGCATGCAGGTCAACTGTTGCTCCCTGTATAAAGGGGTCATGTGATTCCAGCTTAACTGTGGTACTTGGCTTTGAGTCTGATTTGCTCTGATTTTATTTAAAATCTTTTGCAACATGAAGATGCAACATGCAAGCATTGAGCAAAGAACAAATATTATGACCTATATTACTTTAGAAAGAAAGCAAAGGAGAAAACTTTTTTATATTCAATTATCACCACAGCCTGTTACTCAAATCATACTTTTAGTCCAGATGGCCAGATGATATTGTTTACATTTTCTTGACATCCAAGTAAAACAAACCATCTGCCATCCCTAAGGATCTTTTCCCTACAGAAAATCAGTGGTGTTGCAATATTTCTTCATTAGACTTTACATGCCCCAAATATGTCTTAACATAGAGTGTTTGACTGACCACTCTCTTTCTAAAGTGCCATGTATGTGTGAGTGAATGAATGAGTGAGTGTGTGTGAGTGATTGAGCATACAGAGGTGCGGGTCAGTTCAACGTGAAGCAGGAAATGCGGAAGCTGCAGGAAGCAGGGGGCTAAGAATAGCGCTTAGTGATAGATTGGATCCACATTGAAAGGAAATTGGGTTTTGCTTTGGAGTGTGTGTGTGTGTGTGTGTGAGAGAGAGAGAGACAGTGTGTGTGTGTGTGTGTGTGTGTGTGTGTGTGTGTGTGTGTGTGTAAAAAAATTATTTTGCTGATAGGTGCCTCTGACATCTAAGTTCACATGTAGGCAAAAGTGTATAACTGATCACACCAAACCATATAGGCACACATAAACACTTTCTGTAGCATGTGTAACAGCTTATTGATCTCAAATTTGAATATAGAACACACGCCCTCACGAATAAAAAAAACACGAAATAACTATTCATGATTATAACTATTTGAGTCCTTGCTGAAAGGCAAAATGCATTCTATACCCTTAGATGTAGTCTAAATCTTGCATAGTTTCTCAATGTAGACTAAAATAATAATCTAATGGCTTGTAAACATAAAGATCCATATTATTTTTCTTCATTTTCTTCAATTCACCGCTTATTTACATTCATTTGGCATATACTACTTCTTTTGATCGTCATTCCGCCTGAAATCTGTGAAATGGATATAAATTATAGCTATGGCTTGATGGCTTGAAATTAGTGAAGCAAATTTTATAGACAGGGACATTTGTAGCCTAAAGAATTAGGCTAAGCCAAACGACTAATTTATGCTGATAAAAACTGTGCATATTAACTAGCCTAAGTTTAGGGCATTAATCGGGAAAAATACCCATGGATGGAATCTAATAGAAAGTTTGTCTAATTTAACTTGTAAGGAACTAATGCAATATTACGCAAGGAACGTAGCACTGTACGCTTTTTACGGACGTATGTAAACAGTGGAAGTGCCCTCGCTCCTCCCTCCTGCCCTCCCCCAATTCCCTCCACTCCTCTTTCATAGAACCTATTAAGTGGCAAAATTCAGGACAGAAAATGGCGACGGCGGGGAGCCGGACCTCGTCCTCGTCGTCGGGAACTGTAGAGTCAAATAACGGCACAAACGTTGGAAGCGGACCTCAGGGAAGTTTGTCTACTCCAGGTCTCCCAAGTAGTCCCGGGAAGTCGAAGAGAAGCACCGGGGAAAATTCACAATGGAGACGTAAAGAGCTGCGGAAAGTGAGAAGTGTGGATCTGGATAAACCCGAGGTGCTGCTCCTATCTCCCGAGACCGGGACAGCTCCGATATCAGCGCAGCTGCACTTCTTGTCTGTTTCCTCGCCCGGTGCTGTTCAAGCTACTTTGTTGCAACAGACGCATCATATTCAACAAAGTGACTCATTAACTGGTGATATTCTCTTTGATAAAGCAAGCAATAGTTTGTCCACTGCCGCTCAGGAATTGTTGAAAACTTCTTTTAAAAACAGCAGCGACCATCTCAACGCCGATAATGGTGCTACCGGAACTTCAGTGGAAGTGACTGCAAAACAGCAAATTTGGTAAGTTTAGAATATCATGATGCTTTAATGTAACATTACGACTTGGCATGTTTAGGGTGTTTAGTATTGCTGGACGACAAATGAGCTTACGTGGGGGCTGCTTTGATGCCAGCTCTGACTTTTTATTAACTTCAAAAATGTCTTTGCCTGGAGGCGCACACTTAAACCGTGCTGCATATAGCCTACGATCATATTTTCCTGTTGCATTCTTTTGCGTATTCATAAATGATAGCAATCCGAAAGGGAATAGTTTTACATTAGTTAGCTACTGCAGAGATCTAACTTAGGGAGGCTTTCTGTGTGAATAACGGCTACATTCTCAGAATAAGTCAACCTTTTTAACGTTCTGTCATTAAAGTTGGTGCACTGACTTATGAACCAGACTGTCAAAGTGTTCTCTCGCGAATTTGCAGGAATATAAACGAAATTTGCCATATTTATGTAAACGGGGCAGAGACTAAGGCACCAGTCAACATTTGTAGTAGTCTGTGTGGTTAAATGTGGGTTGTTTCAGTTAACATAGGCTATGGTGCGCTAGTTAGGGTAGTGCGCTCCCCTCTTATCTGCGAGTTTTCGTCATATAGCCTACAAATTGGAATATTGCGAATTTCGGTCTTTGTGTATTTCTTTGGTTCGTAATGCATCGAGAAACTACCACGTTTCTTGTGGCGTCAAGTGGTCACTTGCAGACCACTGCTGACCTTACTTGGTAGGCCTATGTTTGTCCCAGATGCAGGTCCAGTCTCTCACTAGAAAATGTCTAAGATAACGGTATTCGAGCATATTGTCATACTTTGTTTCAACTTTGTTTCTCGCTTTCTGGCTGTTTAGTTTGTTTTATTGTTGCCTTTTGGGTCACTAGGTGTGGGTAATATGCTTCCATACCCAGGTCAAATTCTATTTTCTATTCAGGTCAGATTTGTTGGATTAGGTGATCACATGGAGGATGATTATTCTGTTCTGTAAACGTATGCCATGGATGTTGATTAATCCAGCTGTGCTATGGGAAGATGATTTCTCCACAAATCCTGTGTTGTGAAAATCGTTTTTGTGGAGCAGAATTTTGTTAATCTGTACCCCACATTTCCTTGCTGGAATATGATTTATAACATCAGTTCTTCCTGGACAATAATACAATAATATGCCTATTTAACTTTTGAAAGAGTGAGAGGTAAGCAGTAGCCGAGATGCACCACATGAGCTTTGATTTTATTGGTGTTATGGCATCTGTCTCTGTTCCTATGTGATTGAGAATTTCTCTCCCATACCCCCTTCTGTTCAAATGTGCCGTTTGTGATTGTGATATTAATGATCTGAGTTCTTTTTAAGACTGACAGTCACCAGATAATCTTCTGTTGAAGAGTAGTCCATGTTTTCAACACTCTAACTGATGGCTGTTGTGAAATAAATATATATATATACCCCCTGCGCACTTTTAACCTTTTAAAAGGATAAGTCTCATTTCGGATGCTAAGTGCTAAGATCACTGAACATGATCACGTGAGAACATCCATAGATTTTGGATGAATGACAGCTTTTTTTGAAAAAGTCACATTTGCTGCAATATGAGCCTTTGGCTTTTGGAACTGTACAGATAATGAAAGATGAATAGGATGTTGAAAGGTAAAGAAACGGCTGGAATGGGAGATGGAATCCATTGTCGAGGTTTTTCTTGTTTAGGATAATGGACGAAGACTGAGCATCGGAGTCCTCCCTCAATACAATGGTGAAGTTCGAACAAACAACTCACATCCTCTCTCGTGTCAGCCTAAACAAACCACAGGATCTTCGAACTCTGTATTTTCTCCCAATCAGACTTGTAGCGATTGTATTTTTAATTATGAAATGAGGAACTCCCTTCATGTTTTTAAAACCTCAGCAGTTACATTTTGTTGATTTATGCAACAATCCAAAAATTCAGCTGCTGTTTATTTCACTTTATTTGACTAAAACTATCTTTTTCTCCTTATTAAACCACAAAGATCAGTCCTTGGTGTACCTAATAACATCGCTGGTCATAGTTTTTATTGAGACACTTTGGAATTTTTAATTAATGCCTTTTTACTGTTTTATGAACTGTGGAGCACCTGTCAGTTGTCACAGAACAATCTGATATCAGTGACCTCCCTTACTGAATGTTTCAGTTACAGTTAGACTAGTTTATCCCAACCCCTACGTTTGGGTAATTGATACTCATCAGTCACCAGATATCCAAAGCTCTGAGGGTCGTTATTATTATATGTGGATATTGGTGCAAGTTTGCAAAAATGTTACCTTCCTCAGGCTAGTATAGTCACATTGCAGTATTCTAATGGTGAGCGTGATGCTTCACATAGAGGTTGTTTTCGCAACACACCTGTGTGTGTTTTTTTTTTTTTACTTTCCCTGTTTCTCTGTGAGTAAGACAAATAGAACGCCTCCTCTTTGCGTCAACGGTCTTATTCACTGCCTAGCACATTTCCCCCAGGTGAGCAAAGGAGTGTCATGCACTTTTGTGCAGCTAGTCATTGTTGTTAACATCCTCCTCCTCCTCCTCCGTCCATACCTCCCGGATGTCTCAGGTGTATATGTAGTAATGCAGTACGCTCTCTCAACAGGTGTTGAAGTGACCCCCGAGACCAGATGTTTTGAGCAATATTAAAGACACAGGAGCTCAAACGCTGTTGTGTGAGTGGCTGACGAAAGATCAAAAGCGACCCTTAATTCTTCTTCTGTGGTTGCTGTCATTTTCAAAGGGGTTAAATTATTCACAGGCTTGCTAGTTCTCTTTTCTTCTCTCCTTTTGAAGATGCCCCCCCTCTAACTGTAGTGACAGTTTCACCCGAGGCGCAATTGTGAGATTAACTTCTCGCCATCCTGCAGTGTCCACACACATTCAAGGCACTTGAAAGAATTATGACCTGAAGATGGCATATCCCTCATAGCTGTTATGATAAGACACTTCATATAGGCTATTGTAGAGTTAAAGTTTATTAACCACATTTGAAATATTAGCCCTGCTGGTCTGCTCATTGCCTACGTGTAGAATATAAATTAATTTCACTTTAGGTCGTAACTTCAGGTGTGAACAGGAGCCTGGAGGGAGGGTTTTGGGCCAGTGGAGAGGAAGCAGGCGAATTGGTCGGGCTCCAGTGGGTGTTCCCAGCTCGCAGATCGCAATTAATTTGTTTGCCTTTCCAACGGATGTGGCTGGAGTTCTGACATTTCTGGTTTACAGTAGGCAGCTAGTCCGATACAGGACGAGATACCCCCATCCTGGAAACAAAAACTAAAGTTCTGAGGTGTTAAAGGATTTATTAGGATGTTGTGAATAGTTTTGTATTGTCTTCACTGAACTACTGAACTATGTATCTATTTGACCTGGTAAATCAGTTTTACAGTGCAAGTGAAATGAACAAATAGTCTTTTGGCCTGCATTTGTAAACTCTGTCCACAGAGTCCACAAGGATCTTTTTTTTTTATTTGTCTTAACAATTCCTAATGACTTTACCCAGATATTTGTGTAAGACTCACTGTAATAAGGAAGATTTCTGAGTTGGAATAGGGGCATTGTTGTTTATCTGTACCTCTATCAGCTGTGTAATCAGACCAGAAGTAGTTTGTGTTGAACGCTCCTTGCCCCTCCCTGCAATCAGTCCTAAAATTGGACGTTTCTGGTTAAATAAAAGCATGCTTGGCAATTTGCCTGTTAGGGGTCGTGGTTGTTTTATACTGCTCAACCACTATGATGTATAGTCATTTGTTTCACTGTCTTAAAACATGGACTCTTCCCTAATATGTCCATTTTTACTTGTATCCACCACATATTTGGTATATCAGTGAAAACAATTCCCCTTGGAAAACCTCTCTTCTGGTTGTATATGTCTCATTTCTTGGGAATGGAGCATATCAGGGTTGACCAGTATTGTATTTTGGTGATCTGGCTGGCTGACATCTGGACACCGACTGCCCTTGAAAGCCATTAAGAGAGCCTGCAATGTGACTGGCCCTTCTTCGGTTAACAGTTTGCTCTTAAGTACACACACAACAGTTGGTCACTTGCTGTCTTCTGCTGCGTGGGAAAGGGCCACAACGAGAAAAGAACCCGAAAAAGTCTGCCGTCGGGCCTGAGGTTCCCCCTGTGCGTGTGTACTTCCAGGAGAACCAGGCTGAAAGGCCAACTGATGGGGAGGAAAAAGCCGCAGCCACAGTTGGTGAAAAATATTTGTTAAATGAGAACAGCGAGTCTCTTCTTGAGTTGCGGAGGCCGAGGAGCCTTGGTGGATCGCGCTTGATGAATGTTGTGTGATGGGGGCTTAGCCAGTGGCGTTTGAGTGCGAAATGTGACACTGTAGCTCGCGGGGATATAACAGGCTTTTACAGTGCAGGCAAGGTGAGCAGTGCCGTTTATTTGGCCCTGCCACCACAAGGGACTCTTCCATTTAGCACCTCATCCATGTGTGTCGGACTTTGCAACTGTGCACCTGAATACTTTTTGAATACAAAAGTGTGTGTCTGACCTGCCTTCTGTGGAGTAATAGTCGATCTTGAATGACTGCTTTGAGTTTTAGATCCATGTGCCTTCCTTCTTTTTATCCCAGACGACCCCCCCCCCCCCCCCCCCCCGTCCAAACACACACTCATCCTATTCCTCCCTTTGCAGAAAGCCTCCAGACTGGTTTAAGATGTTCCTGGGTAAATGTAAAGAACGTAACGGGGGCTAACAGGCCAATGTTTATTATGGGCTGTTGCTCAGGGTTGCCAGACTCTGAAGTATTCTGAAATGCTTGGTTGCTAGGCAGCCGAGGGCAAGAATGCTCTAAAATTGAATTCTTCTCGCGGGGTCAGAAGCCACCCATTGTCCCGCTCACTACTCTGCACCTTGTTTTGAGCAGGCCTAATGCTATTTGTTGTAATTTGTATATGATTGGAGAGAAATAGGGGGCAAAAAGGGGGTTTGTACCAAATTGAGGCCTTTGTTTGCACAGAAAGGACATACACATGTAAATGCTGGCTATCCATGTTCCCTTTTCAGATTGCTCACGTTTCAGCTGGTCAGCCTTTTTATGCAGTTTCAATGCAGCATGGAACACGCCACCAGTAACAGACAACTTAATGATTTGAGCTGATCCTCATTTTGTCACACGGTGAAGCTCTCAGCTGGCCCTGCTGTTCTAACTTTTGTTCTTTGCATGAGAGCATGAGCATATGGAATCAAATTTTAGCATTCGTCTCTGTTTCAGTTCCCATATAATGTGACTTTTTTTTAGTTTGTTTCTGCTTTGTGTTTTGAAGCTACGGTTTGCATCAGAGTGCCATTTTGCTCTGTAGTTCTGCTTCCAGGTTCTCGACTGGCTGAATTTTTTTTTTTTCCATGTGCTCCATACTGCTGGGCTTTAGTGTTTTGTGTTGAGCTAGGCGTGTGTGTGTGTGTGTGTGTGTGTGTGTGCCGTTATGGGGGGGGGGCCTTGCGGAGAGGCCTGCCTGCCTGCCGGGGCGAGGGTGAGCTGGGAAGAGGGTCGAGGCGCGGGGGCTCCTGCTCCTGAGCTGAGCGGCGCTGAGCGGAGTGGGGGCTTGACTGTGTTTTGTCTAAACTCGCCCGCCTGGGCCTCCCCGCGGTCACCGCCGCGCTGGCTCTTTAAAGCCCTCGGGTTAGCCGAGCGCTCATGGCTGGAGTCCGGCAACAAAAGGCCCGGATATTTCCATACCCGTGAGCCGTGTCGGCAGACCTGGGGGTCCCCGCTCCTCCCCCAGGGTCTGTTTGGTTAGCGGCAGGACGAGGCAAGCTGGAGATTACATGTGAAAAGTCAACACATGGGTCCCCGCCTAATCAGGCCCAGATTACCAGTTAAAGCAACATCTCATGTGTACACGCCCTCCGTAGATGCGCACCGCACAAACATATTACACAGCATGGGGCCTGCAAAAAAAGACGTGGATGGGTCTTCCTGTGAAAAACTGAAACATTATCTCACAGAATCTTAAAAATTGCTTTTGTTTTGTTTGTTTCGTTTCGTTTTTTTTTTGTAATGCATATAAAGGCTTGTTTATGTGAAGTGAGTGGTGTTTAATGGCACTGAACAAACACTGGGATGTATGTGCAGGGCTGTGGCTTCTCTGGATACCGTGTGTGTGTGTGTGTGTGTGTGTGTGTGTTGGCTAATTGAGACTGCACAGCTGACAGGAAGTCCATAGCCACCAGTATGTATTGAGCTACGCAGGCAGAATAACAAGCCGCCTCATTAGAAATAAACTCTCCCCTAGCGTTTTCTGTCCATCTTTGCTTTTCTTGGAGAGGTGCTTAGGTCTTCCACAGAGTTAGAGACAAAACAAATAATACAAGCTTGTGAGGGGACCATTGTTTTTTAGACAATGGCTACGTGAATTGCCAAAGAAATTAATCACACACACACACACACACACACAGAGTTAACTTTGGCTTGAGTAAAGGGGCTTGAAGGAAACATGAGCCGCTCTCATTATTATTTGACAAACTGTGAATCTAAATGGCTTTCTGTAAGGTCAGGCTGCACATTAAAGGTTTTGCAGTGGTCCAAGACCAGAAGAATCTTTGTTTGGACAGGAGATTGGTGATTAATATTTATAATCGACCTCAAGAGTCCGCTTGTCTGCCGCAAATTATGAGCCTCAGTGGTAATTTTCCGTGTTGCGTATTTTACCCTATACAGACCTGATTGTTCATGATGGCACAGTGACTCATCTTCATAACATTAAACATGAGTGTAAAAGTAGATTGTCTGAGGTTATCCTTCATTTGTTTAGCATTTTGTTTAGACCTAATCCAAAAAGTATGAGCCATTTTTATTTTTCTAACAATCATAATGATGGAGATGAGAGATGATTTATGTTTGATTAGCAGCTTCAATCTGGCCTGTCGTGTCAAACCTGTACAACCAGTAGACATAGACAAAAGATAATCCCGTGGACAACTCCCTGTATGTCTGGCCTGTCTGTCTCTCTCATTTGCATCTATTATTTGAGAGTATACATTATCACTTGAAGAACAAGAGGGAAAGACTACACCCGTAACTCCAAAAAAGGTAGTTTCAGCTCCCTCTGATGTGTGTTTGTGTGTGTGCGTGTTATGGACATGGAACTTTTCCCACCTACTAACTTCCTTACCCTACATTACTGTTCCATATAAGTCAATGGTGTGTCCGAGCTTAATTGCACAATACAAGTCATGTCGTAGTCAAATGACTGGAAGAGTGGAGAAGAGAGCAGAGTGAAGCCTGTTATTAAGACTGACACATCCTCCAGAAAGAGTGTCATGGTTTTAGCCTGTGCAGTTTGCAATTGAGTAATTGAGTGGGATTTTTCCACAGCATCAGGTGCGTGTGTGTGTGTGTGTGTGTGTGTGTTTATTTATGTGGGTGTGGAGTGGGGGGTGTTAGATGCAGGTTCAGGATGTGGCTTCGTCATCAATATTCCTCCCCCTTGTCTTTTGTCTTCCCTTTCCCTGGACACACTGCTCATACTCACAGTATGAGCAATGAGAGGATCCATGAGACCGTTTGTAAATAAGAGGGCCTGGTAACTGATTGGCTGTCCCAGCGCCCAACAGTCCCCATGTATGTGTCTGTGTCAATGCGGGCAGCCTGGCTGATGGAGGCCACACAAAGGCATACATTGTGAGCTCCAGATAGCCTCGTCCTACAGCGGGCCGACCCGTAATGAGAAGTGAGGAGCCCTCGGCTCGCCTTTTAACATAGAGGGGCCAGCAAAAAGGCAGCGCTCGCTCCAAGTCGCACTTGTTCACTCTGCCTTTTCGTACTTTAGTTATCTCTGTACCCTGCCTGACCCGCCCCCAATTGCCTCAACCAGCACCACCTCCACCACCACCCCATTAGCTTAAAGCCTGATCTGTTTTTGGAAAGGCTTGGAAATGTTTACTTAGCCACGCCTTTCTTCCACAATGTGATCATCCGGGCTGCTGCTTTGGGCTGGCGCACTCCAATACAACACCCCCCTCACCGCCACCGCCACCTCCACCCCCCGAACAACCCACCCCCTCCACCCACAACCAGTCTTTCCCGGGTCACCCCTCTGCAGTTGTTTTTCCTTTTTGTCTCCCTCTGTTCTTTTTTTCCAAGGTCGAGTTCTTTCTCTTCATAGACTCTGCCCCCCTTCTCACTCTCAATCACTCACTCAGACACACACACACACTGTCTCTCTCTCTCTCCCTACGCACCCCATCCCTGAGGCAGCACTTTCTGAGTTTTGGTCGTAAATGCACTGCAGATCTTTCCATAACCTGCTTGCTTTTTTTAATCTTTTTTTATCCCTTGCTCAGCTGAATCTTGTGATGCAATAGCCACTATCCACAAGCCATGTGTCCCTTTGAAAAGGCAAGGCGGCCTGTCTTTCATGGCTGATGGCACTAATTTTAACATATTACTCCTTGATGCTACTTTTGTTGTTGCCTTTCTTTTTTAAAAATCTGTGTCATGTTGAAAAAGCCGGCACAGAAGAAAGCAAATGAACTGTGCTGTGTCGTGTGGATGGAATGGAAGCCTAGCGTCACTGCCACATCACTAGCCACAGTGCTGGTCAAGGCCATTCATTTGAGCTTTTGGGGTCAGTATGTGCGGGTGAAACAGAAAAAGCGATGGTGTAATGATAGATTGGGGTTGGATTGTTAGGCTTGTAAAACTCTCCTCTCTGCATGTCTGTCATCTGTCAGCCTGTCCCCACTCAGGGTGTCTCTTAAAAAACGTCATATAGCCTATACACACATGCGGATCATTTATAGTAAGGATGTATTTCAAGTTTGGAGAGAGAAGGCATGTTACATTTTTAGTGCTGCCAATACCTTATTAAGGCAGAATTGTTTCCTAAAAGCTACACTACACCCCCTTCCGCCTCCACACACACACACACACACACACACACACACACACACACACACACACACACACACTTGTAATAGCACTGGCTAATTTAGCATCTGTATAAATATCTAAGCCACTGCAAGCTGTCTGATATATTTTTGATGTCTAAGTTTATCCATGAAATACAGGCCAGTTGAGCTGGCTGGACAGTTAGATGTCCCTCACCATCCTCCCTTCCTCCCAGAGTCTAACACCCAGTTTTACCTATGTTAATCTCTCCCTCTTTCTCTTTATCTCTCTCTTTCTCTTTCTTTCTTTCTTTCTTTCTTTCTTTCTTTCTTTTTCTCTCTCTCTCTCTCTCTGTGTCTCTCTCTCTCTCTCTTTATCTCCCTCTCCCCGTATCTCTGTCTCTCTGCCTCTTTCCCAGAAGAGGCCATGCATGTGATTCTTTGGGCGGATTTGGCCCAGATTCTCCAATGAGTGGAGTGTCTCTCTCTCTCTCTCTCTCTCTCTCTCTCTCTCTCTCTCTCTCTCTCTCTCTCTCTCTCTCTCTCTCTCTCTCTCTCTCTCTCTCTCTCATGTGACCATGTGAACGACTGACTGCTGTCCAGCTTCCAGTGCTCCTCATATTGCTGGTCTTACTAGCAAACCAGCACAGCCTTTCTTTCTTTCTTTCTTCTCTCTCTCTCTCTCTCTCTCTCTCTCTCTCTCTCTCTCTAGTGAGGTGTGTGTGTGTATAGATCCCATGGGCCTGCGAGTTGCCATTATTTCCCCCCTGTCAGTTTGCATCAGTAGCTAAGATCCTGATGTGCACGAGGACGGCAGTGGTGGGCGACATCTCGGGCCGCATGGGGCTCTCACACTGGCCCTTCACTCCAGAGGCTGGGCCACAGTGGCCTCCAGCAACCCCCTCAGTGCTCCAACCAAAACAGCCCAACTTTTCCCAGCCACATGGGCCTGCTGCAATATGGCACACCCAGCTGTTGACAAATTGGTTATTTTAATCACCTTTTGTTTTGCTCGATGCCAATTTGCGGGGGCTCACTGTTTGCAGAGAGGAGTTGGTTCTTTGGTGATGGCCTCAAAAATGTTTGGACTTGAGGTTAGCGCTCTTTGTTTGCGCAGTCTGAGCACGTTGTCAGTGTGAATTACACAGATATTTCACAGTGTGCTTAGTGGGAAATCTCAAGCCGTCCAACAGCTGGCCATCTGGGAGTTGTGTGCTGGTCTTTTAACACGGTGGTCATGGTCAAAGCCTTCTGGCTGCTCTCAGGGTAGAGGCTGTGGCTTTTGCAGTAACCTTACTCAACACCACACCAGACCAGACCAGGCTCACCTTTATTTAGTATGGCGATGTTTGTTTTCCAAGAAATCTTGCCCTCCACGATACCATGTCATTCTACGATTAAAGATTGATGGTTTAAGTTGAGTTGGACTTTATCTCGAAAGACTGTGAGAAGTTTATTTTCTTTTTTTGGTCTGGTAGTGGTGGAAGAAAAGGCATTACAGATGACTTAAAAATATGCTGTAATTCTGGACCCTTGTGCAGAGTTGCAGAAGAAGCCTTACAAGAGCAAAGTGTTTGCTGCTTATTCGCAGCAACATTGTCAAAGGTTAACCACAACTGTCTGCCAGAATTTCCAGAAACCTAAAATTTTTCTAAAGGGGCGGAACGACTGTCCTTCTTCGGTAGTAACCTGTTGAATCATTCACAGTTCTGTCCGTGTGATCCCAACAACGTCCCCTTCTGAATCAGCAAAGGCAAGTGAATGTTTAACCTGCGTCGTGTGCGCGGGTCACGTTGATAAGATGTCAATGGACACACTCTCTCTCACTCTCTCCACGCTCCCTCGGGCACGACCAGTATTTGCTGTACAGGAAGTTATTTTGTTCTGGACCGAGGGTGTATTTCTGGAGCTCCTTTTCCTAGAAGAGACCAACCACATTCTTGATGCATAAATTGTGAGGGCAATGGATACATAGGAGTGTTTGGAAGCCAGAAGAGAAAGGTAGGCTAGAGGAAAACCATTGGACTTTCCCATCTTAATGCTTGAGCAGTATTTGATAGGGTCATAGAAGGCATACCGTTTCAGGTCAAGGTCAGGATAAACTATGGGAAATTTGTACAACTTTAATTATGTCTGCGTATGGAAGGGGTACAAGCCCAAAATCTACATGAGAGAGTTTGCTCATTGGTAAAAACCAAGAATTACCCAAATCTCCCAACAATCGACATGCTGTATGATACATTTTAATTTAATTCTGGTAGACCTTCTGACAGACCCTACTGGTTTGTTTGGCAGTTGCCGTGAATGGTCACTCATTGATGAACATAAACAAAGTTTAATTCTAAAACTGACTTCAGGGAATAGCCTAATCATTTGTGGGTTTAGCATATCTAGGAATGTTGACACAGTTTGACCTAGCCCTATCTAGAAGTCATTGGAAAATGTTCCCATTTAATTTGCATTCTTTGACTGTTGTTCACACATTCTTTTATTAGCAGAAAATAATTATTTACAGAAAACCCCTTTAGATGCCACTCGGACTCTGGGGATAGCCCCTGGGCACACCACAGCCATGTTCTCCATAAGTGAATTCTTGCATCGTCTGAGAAACAGGGCTTTGATTTAAGATCTCTCCTTCAACAGGGCTCTGACGTTCAGTAGTGTAGCTGCCTTTGGCACCTGTTGTGTGATAGTGGTGTGAAATAGAGTGAATGAATGAGTGGATGAGTGGATGAGAGATCAAATCCCCCACCCCCATCCTAAAGCAGCAAGCCCTTGTTTTCCACTCCCCCCCCATCCTCTGTCCTTTTCCTCCTTCTCTCCTCTCCCTCTCTTCTCTTCTCCTCTCCCTCTCTTCCCCTCTCCCCCTCTTCTCTCCTCTCCTCTCTCCTCTCCCTCTTTTTTCCCTCTCTCCTCTCCTCTCCTCTCCTCTCCTCTGTGCCCTTTTGGAGGTTGTGCTCCACTTCCAGGCCCTCTCTGGCTACTGGGCCATTTGCTCGTCAGGCCACTCGCCTCAATCGGCCTGACATGCTGGGGGGGAAGGGGTGGACATGGAGGAGAAGGAGAGAGAAAGAAAGAGTGAGCCCTGGGTGTCCAGGACGATGGGGGTATAGTGGGGCTGGAGGGAGACTTATAGGGGAATGTATTCATTATAGATGCCCCCCCCCAAAGCCCCTGTGTATAAACACTGTGGTCAGTGCTTAATCCTATCCATCTACATCAATGTATAGATGGAGAGGGAGAGACCTATTATGCATTTGGGCCTGTTTCCCCATACATGGAATGAATGGATTTTCATTTCTCTTTCAAGATCCATGTATAGAACCTGGCCCATATCTCTCTGTTGATTCCCCTCATTCAACAGATGTAAACTGTCGAAACCAGCTGACCAGAGCTTTTTGTACCCCCCCTTTGGTTCTAGTGCAGTTGTGTGAAGGATGGTTAAGAGGCTGTGTCCTCGCTGCTGTAAGCACACCGGTGTGCATAGGCTGGACCAGGGGGCACTAGGAGTGCAAGTCGTCCCCTGCTCTGTCTGCTGTCCTTGCTGAAAGCGGGTCGGTATGTGTGGGGATGCCTGGGATGTGTTGGTGGTTGGGAATCTGCTTGCAGTGTTCTCCTGGCTGAAAGTGGGTTAGTGTGCAAGTGGATTGTTTTTGGGTGTGTCTGTGTGTGTGTGCGGGGTGTGGACGTAGGGGGAGAATGTTATGATTATGTGCAGGTTGCAGTGTCCTCCACACTGAACGTGGGCTGGTATGTGTGGAGTTGTTTCGGGGGTGTGTATGTGTTTGTGTGTGTGTGTGTGTGTGTGTGTTTGGGAGGGTGGTTGCTTGTGTGTTTGCAGAGTTGTGCTGCTGTGTGTGTGTTTGGGGGGATGCTTGTGTGTTTGTTTGGGTGTGTGTGTTAGGGAAGGTGGGCGAGGGGGGACGGGGGGGTTGAGGGGGGGGGGGGGGTCTTCAGTCCTCCAGGGGGGGCAGTGCTGCTGTGAACAGCACTGAGTGGGAGGAATTTCCCTGCATTCCAGCCACATACCAGAGCCAAGCAGCAGTGGGCCCGAGTCTGCGCCCTGCGCTGAGCACAAAGCTCCTAGACCCCGGCCCAGCACTCCCACTGGCCACCTGCCTTGGACACCACTGACCTGACCCTCCGTACAGTGCCAGAGTAATCTGTGTGTTGACATTCACCACACGGATGGTGTTTTTTCTTTTTTTTTTACTTTTCTTTTTTTAACAAGGACTGGGTCGTTGAAGCATAGCAGATCTCTGATCTTTGTGTCTGGACTTTTGTCCTCCATGTGTACAGCATGAAGAATTGTTCTGTGAAGTGTGTTTGAAACAGCTACTTGAAAGCAACTTTGGCAGTAGCCGCAAACTAATTAATTCAGATATGACCGTATTCAGAAACCAGTTGTTAGGAATGTAGTGTAAGTTGGAGTCAACCAGTTATTCCTGGTTTTAAAGCCACAACACAAAAACAAATGCATCTAGAGTGTATACAAATGCATTAAATGTATACACAATGCATGTGCACAGTGTCTCCAAACATGTTTGTGTGGTTTGAATTGCAAATTGGTTTTCTCAGCCAGATTGGTCACGTGCAGCTTGAAAAGTTGTTCACAGCTGCAACTGAATTCCGCTCTGTCTCTGGCCCTGGCAGCACTCGAACTTGTGTGTGTGTGTGTGTGTGTGTGTGTGTGTGTGTGTGTGTATAATGCAGACCCTTGATCGCAGCCAGCTCTAAATTCAGAAATCATTTATTATAAGACGTTCGCCTCAGATTACCTCCCAAAAGAAAAGTTATATTGGGGCTGTTACCCATTTTTAGGTTCGGATCTGTCAGCAGTCGTCTGAAAGCGTGGCCTGCTTTGTGAGCGAAGTGGACACTGGATGTTAGAGAACTGTTTCCAAGTAAAACAAGTAGCCCCCCCCCCCCCCCCCCCCCAAAAGAAACACATCAATCTTGAGAAACAGGATCAAAGTAATCCAAAGACTTCAGTAAGGAAATATGTATGTGTATGTGTGCACACGAGTTGTCATACGATACTTTTGTGGACAACTTATCATCATAAGCAGCCATGAATATTTGTTTGGTGTGCAAAAAGCGTTCTTGCAACAGAAACTAAACAAACGTGCACGAGTTGGCCTTCCAGCTCTGAGCATTTCTTATTTATCATGTTCGACTTAGCAAAGCTCATGCTATCAACCTCTGAACATATTTGGTCACTCAGTTTGAGGCCCTTTGGCATTTGGTGCCTATCTGATGCCCAGTTCTTTGCAGTTTTGTGGCATTTAGTCTTATTATTTCAGTCCTTTGCTCAGAGGCAATGGTGAAGCCCTTTTACTTGCAAAGGGAATGTAACTGGGCCTGATTCAGTAGAGCACTATCAGTTCCCCCATGTCTATGTGCATGTGTTTGCTATTTGAGGTGACATCACCCCCTGAACTCTTTGAATGTGCGGTCCCCCTCCCTCTACCAGTACCCCCAAGACACTTGGAACATCACGGCAACAGTTTGCTCCAAGTTGTGTAATGTCCAAAAGGTTGACATCATGTATTATAACCCACGTCACACTGACTGTACGCGTGAGGGTCCACCCCTGTAATGATTTGAACCCCCCCCCCCCCCCATCCCCCCATGGTGCCGCTCTTGTCCGTGCCGGTTAAGGGCTTATTCCATGAGGGAAGGTCGTATTTCAAGCGCAGTACCCCAGCACACACCCATCCACTGACCCCACCGAAGAGACGAGGAATTGAATGGCCTTGACCGTTAGACCTGTTAGACGTGTTGACTTTACAGAATTTAGCCCGCCCATGTTAGTGAGGGTTTTAGTTGACGCTGGATTGATTCCAGTTGGAGCATTGGAGTGGAAAAAGTGTCGGAGGGTCATTTTTGAGATCATTTAGGAGAATATGGATCATGTATTGGCAGATGAACTTAACTTTTTTTCTGATGTTTTTGGAAAATAGAGCCAACATGAACGTGGTGTGGACCATTAAAGTTTGCTTGTATTTAGCAAAGCTTTCAGTGTTTCCCACAGAATTTAATTCTATTTGTGGTGGTAGGTTTGCAGAATTAACTTGAATGCAAAAGTTTTTAACAAATTAGTGCAGCAGGGTTATGATGCTAACCAGATTTAAACACAATTTAGCCAGTCATCTTCTATGCCTTCCAGGATTGTTAATGTTTTCTTTAAACGTGCATGTAGATTCGTTGAGAGACAGAGACACAAGGAGAGGCTGCGCAAAGGTGCACATAGCTTTACAATGTCAGAATTCCATCCAATTGAAATAGTAACATGGAAAATCATTGTGTGGTGGTCAATGTTGATATTGTGGTAGGCCGCCACAAATAAGTCAATGTATGGGAAACACTTGGCTTTTATCCAAACATAGTGACAATTACCCTGTTATTTCCCTTTAGACGACAATTTGTTGTTCATTGTTTATTGGTGTTACCCCCCCCCCCCCACCACCACCGCCACCACCACCCCCCATACACACACGCACTTCATAAAAGTGTTATTTTAAGTCAAAGCACAGCCCCAAGCCCCCAACTGCTATGGTTAACAGTAGTGTCCACACACACACACACACACCACACACACTCACACACCTTTTTGTTATTTTCAGCTATCTCCCCCATAATTACAAGCGGAAGACGCAGCGTGCCCAAAAAAAAGAAAGAGCACCTTCCTTTTGTTATTTCTGACAGCGTGTCTAAACTGTGTGATGCACACATGCTGCAGGATATGAGGCTGGCTGCGTTTCCCCTTTCGGAGTGCAACCGCTGCCTTGTTTGCGTGTCAAAGAGGAAGTCAGCACCGTGCACAACAGGACCCACTCACAGCATTGCCAAAAACAGTGCCGCTGGTGGTTAAACCAGGGTGGCTTTTGGTGTGCTGGCAAGGCAAAGTATTTCTGTGTTTATGCTGTAAACTTTGCTCACTCTCTCTCTGTTTGAAAGAAAAGGTCTACAGAGTGACCCTTACATACAAGACTAGTGTTTCTCTGAGAGAAAGAAGGGCCTGTTTAAGAATGTAGAAACTCCCACTCGTCCGTGCTCACATGACACACACACACACACACACACACACACAAACATGCAAACAAAACTCCTCATTTTGACTACAAGGGCCCATGGAGGAAAACACAAAGAGAGGTGTTCACCTGATGCTTCAAAGATCGGGATCAGCAAAGCATATTTCCATTTTCAATAAGACGCCGAGTCTTTGGTTTAGATGCCTACAGTACCTCGCTCTGTCATTGCTGCTGGGCAACTTTCCTGCCACTTGTCTGTATGTTAAATAATGCTGCCTCAGACTTCTACAAATCAAGTCAGCAGAACTAATCATTTGCATCCTTCATCACTTAAAGCCCATTTGCTAATTACTCCCAAATAAACAGTTGAAAGAACTGATTGGTCTTTTCTGCAATTTATAGTAGTAGTGTCAATTCTGTTCAATGTCTTTCTGTCTTTCTGTTTATCACTTTCTGTTCAATAAGCCTAATGGTCTTTTGTCTTGTCACCATGTGCCAAGACGGCATAGGGAGACTTTTTATCAAATAAAGCCAAGAGCATCCGATGGAAGTAAAACCATCAGTCAGGACCGGAGTCTGAGTCTGTGTCTGTGTGCACCACGGTGTGTTCCCAGCCGTCTCCTTTTTGGATGAATGGATGGGGGCTCTTTTCAGGCGCTGTGCATCTGTATTGCATAACCCCATTAAATTTGGTTTCTGCTGTGTCAAGCGTTTCTTTTTCCAAGTCCACTGCAGAAATGTTGTCAAAGACTGCCTGTGTGCTTCTCAGAGAAAAGGGCCTGTGACTGCGGTTTTTCGGGATCTCAGCGGCTTCCTGGGGCACGTCATTGGGCCAGAAGTTTGCTGTTTGGTCAGAGAAAAAAATGCAATCTGAACACGTTCTCTGTTTTGGAAAGACCAGAGGCGGCTAGCCTAAATAAAGATCCAAGTTCACACAGATATGAAAGTTCAGTTTCGAGGTGCACCAGTACCACCAGTTTTTGAAATCTGATACCAATGTTGTTGTTTTTGTTCTACAGTATCATTTGCAGCAGCAGTGTAGTGTAAGTAGCCTCTAGATTTCATACATGTCCCATATTAGTATGTCATCAATATAAAGATTACCACAAATGTAATGATGCCTAAGAAGTAAAGTAAGTATTCCTTTTTGTGCAATTCCAAAGTTCCATAGCCAATATAAATATGATTGCCTCTCTTCCATAATATTTTGTAACCTATGAAGATATGAAGACAATAGAAAACATGCATTATACTGTTATACTCAGCTTGACTACTAAAAAATCTGAAATGAGAAAGATTAATGAAAAAGGCCGAAGTGGTGCCATGTCTGATGAAATCGAACTTGGCCAAAGTGCACTGAATCCCGATAGCGTGTCTGACTGTGCACGGCACATGGATTAACTGCTTCGGTGAAACCCAATTCGAGCCAGCGAGCCGATCCATAAACTCCATGTTGACATTGCGTGGCCACTTTTTTCCTCTCTCTCCCTGGATGCCACCCTGAAGCAAGGAAGAATGAGGTGGTGGCAGAGCCCGCGCCAGTGCCAGGATATTATTACCAGTGACCCGGACATAAGCCAGTCCCCACCACGCCAGTGCTGCTGTCAGTCTGCATGCAAAGGCTTGGATCAGGGCATACCACTATATCTGCCCTTATTCCCTTTGACCAGTCAGTCACTAAGGATCTACTGTACTAAGGATCTGCATCGTATGAGGAGGAGCCTGTCAAATTCTTTGAACCCCGGGGTCCGCATTGTTCCTGGTGCCCAGTTGGCAGAACTATGCGACTTGCCGAAGCTGTGTGAAGGGATGCCTGAGTGTCTTACCCCAACCTCCAGACACGCAAGCCTCAGGCACGCCGTCAGAGAGGACTTAAACATGAGCTCTCCTCCCCCTCCATCTCCTCACATCTCCCTTCTTCTCTACACATCAGTCAGATTCCACACTCCACACTGGTGCACACAAATGCTTTGGCATTTGGTGTTTTGGCATTCGCCTACAACAAATGTCTCGTGTGTTGACTTTCTTTGAATATTTGTTCATAAATATGTATGGCATATTTTATATGGCTGGCTATTCCTCGAGCAGTAAAGACTTCTTGAGACTGAGATGATGCCTGTGAAAGTCCTTGTGACCCAGGGAGCACCTTCACTCTGTGCTGAGAACTTGGACTCCACTGTCCCCTCCAGCAGTGGTAGTGATTGTGTGAACCGGTAACCTGAGTTTTTTGGGAGCAATGTTGCCCATGAGAAAGGGTGTGCTCAGCATGCAGTGAGTGAGGTGTGTGTGTGTGTGTATGTGTCGTCTGTGTCTGTGTCTGTGTCTGTGTGTGTGTGTCTGTGTGTGTATCTGTGTGTGTGTGTGTGTGAGGGAGAAGCACAGTCTCGGCTTACGTAGAGGCTTGAAATGGATTCTCAGCCGCTGGCCCTTCCACATCCCACCTGCGCGGCCCCACAATGTCCCTTTGTCTCTGGCCCCATGGCACTGTGGGATAGCTGTTATTCGAGAGGCAAGGGCCTGGCCGCCACCAACCTTTTCATTCATCGGAGAGATGCTGAAGTCCTGCTATCTGGTTTCATTGTTCCTGCCTCCGACCCCGGAGAGGTCTGCTCACCCCTATTTAGCAAGCGCAGAGCGCTCCACTTTTTTATGTCCCTTCCCTCTTAGTCAACTGCCCCTTCCCTGTTAGTCAACTGCCCCTCAACTACCACGCATTTTCCAGGCCAGAAATAAAATCGAAATCCTCAGGGTTTATTATCTGGAGCCTTTTTAGGGGTGGGGGGGTCTCTGTGTTTTGTCTGAGAGTTTTCCTTTGGTGCAACTTTGGAGCCTCTTACTTGCAAAGTAATGCCCTTGTTTGCAAGTGGAGCATGTTGTTGTTCCTAAACTTTTGTGGAAAACGGCTGTTTTTCAGTTGGTGGTGTTCTGTTGACTGCGTGTCTGCAACCCCTCCAGCACTTTTCTGTCTTTGTGTGTGGAATCAATAAAACAATTTTGGAGTGTCTCTGCCCTGGCGTTGGTTGATAGTGATTTGTGGTTGTGGCCTGTTTGGACGGGTCCACTGAGAGTCCCTTGCAGATAATTCAAACCGATTAAGCAGACGTTGACTTGTCAAAACACTGGGCAAAGAAAAAAAAGTTTCTCACTTCCTGCTCCGAGCTATAATGGCAGCAGTCAGTCAGGAAAAAAACATCATCAGTGTGCTGCAGAGCTCAGGAAGTCTGTCTGTCTATCGCTCTGTCTGTCCTCTCACTCTTTCATTTTTCCTTTCTCTTTTCCTCACTACTTTTTTTTTTTTTTTTAATCGCTATTGAGCGCCTGACCAGACCTCAAAAAGAGGAGAAGCAGGGCTATTGATTGGGTTGTTAATGAAAAGGCCTGTGATGGAGGTGGTGGAGCCGGAGGGTAGGGGCTGGGGGGTGCTGGGTGCTGGCTTGCAGCTGCCCTCTCGCTGGCCCTGTGGCCCAGACCCCCCTGGACCACATGTGGGCAGAGCAGAGCGGAGGAGCGGAGCCGCTTGGCAGCCGCTCATCCTCTCATTAAAAACTAGCTCTCTCTCTCGGTCTCTCTATCGCTCTCTCTCTCTTCTTCTTGGGCACTCTATCGCTCTCTCTCTCTCTTCTTCTTGGGCACTCTATCGCTCTCTCTCTCTCTTCTTCTTGGGCACTCTATCGCTCTCTCTCTCTTCTTCTTGGGCACTCTATCGCTCTCTCTCTCTTCTTCTCGGTCTCTCTATCGCTCTCTCTCTCTTTCTCACTCTCTGTATCTCTCCTTTGCTTCTCTTCCCTTGCTTGCTCTAGAATTTTCTCTTAATCTCTTTCTCTCTCACACTATCTTTCTCATTCTCTCCATCTTTCCCTTGCTTGCTTTCACTTTTTCTCTTGATCTGTTTCTCTCTCACTCATGCTTACTCTTGTTGTCCTGCTGCAGTCATTCTCTGTACAGGCCTCTCTCCTCTTTTTTATGTCTTTTCTGTCTTTAGCTAGTCTCTGACTTTGCTGTTAGTGGGAGATGAGAGGGCTAGATAGATGAGATTGGTTTAATGAGCGTTTAACCTGACATGTATTTGACTCTAAAATGCATAATACACTACCTGGTCTTTATTATGCATTTTGACAGAGTCAAAGGTGCAGTGGTTGTGTTTTGGGTAGAGTGTTTTTTTTTCTCTTGCGCGTTCTCTCTTTCTCCCTCACTCTCTCTCTTTCTCTCTCGCTGTCTTTCTTTTTAAAGACAGACTAAGTGTTTGGCCCTGAAAGGCCTTCATTCACTCAGTAGCGCGGGGTGGGCATTGAACAATGCTGTCAGCCCTCATTTGTATGATGTACTGTAAATCTAACTGGCTCAGACGGCAGCGACTCCTTATCATAACATCCTCTCGTATGAGGCCTGCTATTTACTCTGAAGCCCCCTGCCCCCCCCCCCCCGCTCCCCACTTCCCCTCCCTTGCCTCTGCCTCTCTCCCTCCCTCCATCCCTCTCTCTCCCCCCTTGTCCTCCTCCTGCTCGCCTGCCTTGAGTACAGACAGCGCCCTGGGTGTCTCGTTGGTTGTAAATTCCCTACAACTCTCCGGCTTCCGCAGAGACTAGCCTTGAACGACCATGAATGAATCGAGAGTGGTGCCACTGTCCCCTGGTACATTATTTGTCTTGCCTTTGCTTTCAAACAATCTTCCATAGCTTTCTGTCTGTGCTGGCAGACTTTTGATGCACACTGTGTGGGGAACAGTTCAGGGATTATGATTAGAACCCTCATGAACTAGACTGCCCTGTCTACTAATAAGATTAGTTTTTAATCGGAGTAATTGGAGTAATTACATTTTTAACGCTTATTTTGAAGTCCTAAAGCTTATTGTTGCACTGACGAAAAGGGGGGAAAAAAAAAACTCCTTTCACACAAGATATAAAATCCGAGTAAAAATGTGTCATTTCGTATCAGTACTGCTTGGCTGACTGTTGCCCCATGCTGTGTCTTCCCTTCCCCAGCAGCCGAGACATGGAGAACAAGGACACGCTACGGGGCCTGCAGAAGATGGACAACCGGCCGGAGGAGAGCATGATCCGCGAGAAGCTCAAGGTCACCTGCATGCCCACCTGGAAGCACGAGTGGCTGGAGCGGAGGAACCGCCGAGGCCCTGTGGTGAGACTGCAGCTGCACCCGCCCGCCGCACTCCCAAACCTCCAGCCATACGCTGCACTACATAAACACACACGCACACGGTCACACACACGGTCACACTCCGACTTCCACACAGTCAGATGCACACTCAGACTCACACTAACTCTCAATCTCACACACTCAGTCACACTGACACTGACACACTCTCTTTCTCTCACTCACACACTTACCCACACACACTCATGCACATACGGACGAAGTCAATACATGTTTTTCATACATGTAAGCAGTGCAGACCTATACACATACATACATAGATAGATACATACATACATAAACATACTCACAGATGCACACACATAGCTGATCAGCCAAACAGGAGGGCATATTTCACTGAGGCATGCACTCCGCTAGCAGCAGGCAGACTTTGAGGATTATAGTTCCAAACACAAGTCTATTCTGTGGGGAAGTTCATGCTGTTAAAGATGCACTGGTCAGCACTTAGACACTGGGCTTATTGCCTAAACAACTCTCAACAGAAACAGCTTACTGGGGCAGTTCCTGGGGCAAATAAATGTGGTATTGATCATCATATTCATAAAACTCTCTCTCTCTCTGTCTCTCTCTCTCTCTCTCTCTCTCACACACACACACACACACACACACACACACACACACACACACACACACACACACAGACAGACACTACTCAGGGAAATAAATGTGGCATTCATCATCAGAGAACTCCCACAGACATAAACACGTGTGCACACACACACACGCGCCCACACACACTTCTTCCTGTGATGTAGTCTTCTATTGTCCATCCTACCGCCCACTCCCCCCTAACGTATATCCTTTCCCCCTTCCTGTCCTTGTTCCCTCCCCCTCACTGCCCCATCAGGTGGTCAAGCCCATCCCACTGCGGCCCGATGGCAGCGAGGCCGGGCAGGCCGGCGCGGAGGGGTCCCAGGCCTCCGCAGGCTCCTCCCCACAGAGCAGGGGCCGCCGCAGCCCCTCCCCAGGGCCCTCCTCCTCCTCCTCGTCCTCCTCCACCTCGACCTCGGCCAACGGCAAGCTCAGCGGAAAGCCTGATTCCCCCGGTGTGAGGAGGAAGAGGGCATCCCCAGTGCCGGTGAGTGTCGCGGGGGAAATCTGGCCCTTGCAGAGTCACACACTCCCTCTGCCACTGCCACAGGGCCCAATAAGCCAATCCCCACAATACAAAGCTCCATAACCAAAAGATGTTGTCCAGCTTCATTCAGGAATGGACAGGCCTAAGCATATTACTAAGTTATATTACATAAGAGCTTTGAAACAGGTTCCTTGTTCCTAGATTATTTCCCTGAAAAGTGGCCTGCTTTCTCCAGGGGATGATCTCCATTTATAATTCATTTATTCCATTGAAAGTGAAGCTGTAGCTTCAGGAGAGTTCTTTTCTCCTCTTTCTAAGAAACCACCATCCTCCTTAAATGCCTCTTCTCTGAACAGATTGAGGGTTTCGGCTTTTGAAAGCTTTCGCCTAATCAGAATATCGCTCTGTAATGGAGTGGCTGAAAAGCAATGTCCATTGAACTGAGAAGCCGGCCGTCTGTCGCGTCCGCTTGATGCAATCTTCACACCATGACTCGTTTTGTGTGTTTGTGTGTGTGTGTGTGTGTGTGTGCGTGCGCACGTACAGTTCCAGAGTGGGCGAGTCACACCACCTCGCAGGGCTCCCTCTCCAGATGGCTTCTCGCCTTACAGCCCAGAGGAGACCAGTCGCCGGGTCAACAAGGTCATGAGGGCCCGCCTCTACCTGCTGCAGCAAATAGGACCCAACTCCTTCCTGATTGGAGGAGACAGCCCTGACAACAAATACAGAGTGTTCATTGGTCCACAGGTAGGTCTGGCCTAATCGCCCGCAACTTTTAACTCAAGACAGACATGTTGTATGCTTATTTTGTATAAAAGTATTTATTTAGATGCCAGGCAATACTTGACCCAACTGTGTGTGTCAAATAAATATGAATGATTATATTATCCTTCTGTTCCATGAGGCTGGCTCTGAGAGAAATGGTGTACAGGCACTAGAGCAGAATGCCTGGGGGATTTGCCAGTCATAAAAAGTGTGTGTTTATGTGTGCGGGCTTGTTTGTGTGTTTGTTTGTTTCCTTGTAGACTTGCAGCTGTGGCCGAGGCGCGTTCTGCATCCATGTCCTCTTCGTCATGCTCCGAGTGTTCCAGCTGGAGCCCTCCGACCCTCTGCTCTGGAGGAAGACCCTCAAAAACTTTGAGGTGAGAGAGAGAACGCAGCAAATCAAACTACCATTTTGGCTTCTATGGTTTTTGTGTTGAATGGAAGGATTTGAGATATTTCAAGGTGTAGATACACCATTGTATCTCAGACACTTTTTGTCAGATTCAGGGAATTGCTACTCACAGTCCTCTAGCTGTGCATTTAGTGTTAAACCCTTAAAGGTGTACCATCACAGGAATGTTGGAAAATGAACGTTCTAAAGAATATCTGGGTTCATTGAAATCTACATAGAATTTTAGAACCTTGAATTGTTGCGGAACAGAATCTTATGTTAGAATCTTCAAAAACCCACACCTTTTAAGAATTCTGGTTCTTCTGGCGTTGGAAATGGTAATCAAACATAATGGCTCGGACTATGCCATACAATCTCAGTCAATCAACATGGTACTTAAACAGCATGGAAGAGAAGGGTATAATTTGATTGACTGTTAAGTTCAAATATCAACATTTGGGGAAACCAAATCCAAATGGCAGACTGCATCTCTAAACAGGGGAATGCTTCTGAAGGCAGATGAGTGTATTATATTTCAACCAAGAGAATTTGTGGGTGTCTGCAAAATTATTTTTCAAAGAGTATCATTTATGACTGGAACTGTTGTTAAAGTTGGTGTGTGTGTGTGTGTGTGTGTGTGTGTGTGTGTGTGTGTGTGTGTGTGTGTGGGGTCCTGTCTGGTGTGTGTCACCCAGGTGGAGAGTCTGTTCCAGAAGTACCACAACCGGCGCAGCTCCCGGATCAAGGCGCCCTCGCGCAACACCATCCAGAAGTTTGTGTCACGCATGTCCAACTCGCACACCACCTGTCCTTCCAGCACCTCCGCCTCCAGCACGGAGAGCAGGTAGGACTCTCGCTCAGCCACCCACACCACAGCAGAGGGTCAACCAACAGGGGAGGTGTACGTGGGAGGAGCACAGTAGCACAGTAATGTTGGGTGTTTCTTTTAAAGAACACATACATCCACGTATGCCTATCCTCCTTTCAGTTTACTGCCTGGCCTCCATTGTGTGTGTGTGTGTTGTGTTTTTACACTTCACTAAATAGATATAGATCACAAGACTCCTCTCTCAGGCAGGTTGCAGGTTGCATGTTAATTGTTTTTAGAAAAGGTGTTTTTGTGTGTGATATGTTTGCTTGTTGTGTGTATCGGTAAATCTTTATGAGGACATTCCAGTAACTCTGTGTGTTAACACCATGCAGAAAAAAAACTGTGTAGGTGGTGTTTTTACACTTCACTAAATAGATATGGCAAGACATAGAGATCACAAGACGCTTCTTTCAGCCAGTGGTTGAAGTGAAATGTGTATGTTTCTGTCTTTGTGGGTACATTCAAGTAACTTAGTGTGTGTGTTTGTGTCTTCAGCATGAAAGATGAGGAGGAGCAGATGTGTCCGATCTGTCTGTTGGACATGTTGGACGAGGAGAGCCTGACTGTGTGTGAGGAGGGCTGCAGGAACAAGCTGCACCACCACTGCATGTCTATCTGTAAGTCCATAAGAAGGTGCCACACACACATGCACATGCACACACATACACACACATGCACACACATACAGCGCTCATCACACTGTGGAGTCCACCATGCACAACATAGCATACCGTTACAAATACCCTAGTGAAATACAATACAAACACAACTCAGTATTTACAATTAACACCATTTACCATTAGTGTCATTCCATGTCCAATCAGATAAGGTTGTTGCTGCACCGTCTCAGATTTTGTTGAAACCTTGTATTTATCAGGAATGGGTTCCAAAACCTAGGTCTGTAAAATATTTCTGTTCAAATCCTATGTCTTCATGTTATTTTCAGCCCTTGAGATTACTTAAGTTTTACAGCCCGAAAATAACATTTTCTGGTAAGCAATATTTGGGCATTAACATAATGAAAAGTATTATTCATAGGCAGCCCAAACTATGTAGGGTGGAAGACACATGTTCTCAGTATGAACCACTGAACCATTAACAGTTTGTAATATCTAACATCACCAGTTTTGCACTTCTTTCCTAGGGCTAGGACTAGGGCTTCTTCCCTATATCTAGGGCTTTATATAAAACGAATGTGCATACAGTACAAACTTTTAATGGTCCAATCATGAATCATCTTTGAGCAAAATCTGAGACTGCAGCAACTATTTTTCCTGGATTTTCTCTGGTTTGACACAGAATGACTTATTAGCTTGTTGGAAAACACAATCTATGTTTGAATCTATGTGTGTCTCTATTTATTCACTAAAGAATCATTAAAAGGTTTGATCTGGGCTTCTAAAACGATTCACATTTAGACTTAGTGATGAAGTGATATTGAGAGATAGAGAGAATGAGTGCTTGGGACGGAGAGGGAGAGAAAAGGTATAAAAGCAGAGTGTGTTGGACTCATCTGACATTTAGTGACTCCTGACAGTCACCCATGAGAGGTTTTCCAGCTCAGCGAGCCTAGCGACAGACCACACACCATCGCACCCATCCTTGCACCATTCTCTCTCTCTCTCATCTCTCTCTCCCTCTCTCTCTGTCCCTCTCTGTCTGTCCCTCTTTGTCTCGCACCCATCCCTGAACCATGACATTACACTGCCCTTCTCCAACAAGCCCATAGCCTCGTGCAAAAGACACCCTGTCCTCCTGCACTCTCCCTCTCCATATCCATCTCTCTCTCAACCCCCCAAGCTCTCTCTCTCTCTCTCTCTCTCTCTCTCTCTCTCTCTCTCTCTCTCTCTCTCTCTCTCTCTCTCTCTCTCTTCCTCTCTCTCTCTCTCTCTCTCTTCCTCTCTCTCTCTCTCTCTAACCCTCCAGTCTATCTTACCCTCCAGCCCCCCCTCTCCGTCCCCATGTAATTGGGACAAGGGCTTCATCTGTGGCTCGATCCCAGCTGACGGCCAGTCAAAAGACATTTTTCTTTATTCATTGAAATGTGACTGGACGAAATGTGAGTCTTAAATATATATATATATATATATATATATATTTATATATATATATATATATATATATTTATATATTTATTTAGTTGCTTTATTCCGATGATTGCAGGGGCAGAGGAATGCAGGCGAAACCACGAAACGCTGATCTGCCCTCTTTGTCGAGCCAAGTGGAAGTCCCATGATTTTTACAGGTAACTGAATCTGAATGCAAGTGTAATGCAAGGTTATTGCTTTCTAGAATGTTTTCTCTGTGTGCTTTTTTGGTCTGGCTTGCATCCTCAAGGACCGACAGGATATCACACATTATACACATCTGGGCCTCTGAGAAAATGAAACTGGGAAAGCTGTACGGTTCAATGCAGCCACTTGATTTATAACAGCTGCAAATCTGTGTGTACTTTCGAGTGTATGCATTACTTTCTTTACATTTGTAAGAAAGCTAGTGGCCTCAGTTAACTATTTTGGAGATATTTTATTTTAAAACTGTAAGCCACCAGGAAGTTGTTCTTCTAAGAAAGTCTTGTGGAAGCGGCCGGAATATCGTGCATTGTTGCGTTGATTAGGTGACGAGGTGCCGACGTCTGTCCTGTCCCCGTGTCAGGAAGCACCTGCTGCTGATGGTGGGTGGGCGTGTGTGTGTGTGTGTGTGTGTGTCGCTACCGGAACAGCTGCCGCAGTCGTCGCAGTTAGAGCAGACAGATAAGACGGAGCACAAGAAAGCGGAAATTTCAACGGAAGCCTTTATGGGGGCCGGTGGCATTATGCACAGTAGCAAAAGGCCACCGGAACTGGGTCTCCATTGGAATGGAAGTGGGAGGGAGAGAGAGAGAGAGAGAAACCACAAAGCCGTTGAAAACGCCAGCCAAATGTCTCGATGCCACCCCAGTACCACACTGTGAGTGATGCAGTGTGCCAAGTAACTTCTCGTCAAGCCTAATCCATCCCAACAACCAAGCCCCCATCCCCGTGGCAGCCCAGGAATGTCGGTGTGAACTGGACCCAACTTAGACCTCTTGCCCTCCAAGCTTCTTTTATGCGTTTTCTTTTCTCTCTCTTCGGTTTCTTCATCAGTAGGGCATAGCTTTCCCTCCTGCAGATGGTGTCTGCACTCAAGGATAAAGTCCAAGGTCTACTACCAGTGGGACCTAGTCACTGATTTACCAAAGCCAAGACAGATCCATGTGGGCGAATGTTTGACCAAGTTTGGTTTGATGTTTGAATAGTTTCCCCCTTTTTCTCTGCCCATCTAAGGAAGTATAAGTCAAGCATGGCTGTGTGTCTGTCCAGTCACCAATTAAAGAGTTATTTGCTGATTTCATAGTCTGAATGATTTATGACTTCAAAGCATGACCTATATAATAGATTTCAGATCCCCTAAGAAAGTAAAAACAGTAATGTTTCCTTTTGAATGAGGCATGCTATTTAAGTTGTCAAGACACAGGTTTGCACAGGGCCCGTGGTGTGGGCCACCAGGCCGTATTCTGGAATGTTTCTCGGCCATTGGATCCCTTCCCTTTCTGGTGGTTAGGTGAGCTAGACAGCCAGGCACCACCCGTGTTTTGTGTCTCTGCCCAGGTCTGAAATGATAGCAGCTACTTAGAGTTGAGGTGTTTTCCCCCCTCTAGACATGAAAATGCCACTTTGGGGGATTCTGCATGTTTTCAAAAAAAGCATCCGTGAAACACTAGCCCGTTGTTTTTCCCCCCGGGAAACAACCATAATTATTGTAATTGTATGGAATAAATATGTTTTGTTTTCCTTCCAGAGTGTTGAAGTATGAACTTTGTCCTTTTGTTGCTTACTAACACATCCATAAAAGTACAGTGAAGGACGAGCTTAAGCTTTCTTGATACATGTTCTTGATACATGACAAGTTCTGGCCATTATATGGTGAAGGGGACTTTCTACTTAACAAAGTGCTGGCCTTGTTTGGGTGAAGTGTATGGTAATGTGTAGAAAAAGTATGATTTGCTCACATGTATAGGATAGCGGCTAATAGCCTACAGGGAGCATCGCTCTACTTCCAACAGATGTCGTGACACAGTGGAATGGTATTATGTTAATGTAATTTAGCCACAAATGGGAGCGCTACATGACTGAACAAATCCAAGATGAAACCAAATAATCTGATACACTTGTTTTGAGTAAGGAGCAAGCTCTTGTGTCTGTGGATAACTTTTGCTTCCATTCATTAATGCCAAGTAAAAGGTTTAGAAGTTGCAAAGAGCTCTAAGGAATGACCACTTAGTCTCGGCATACAATAGAGCTGTAACAGCAGAAATTCATAATAGCAGCGTTGTCTTTGTCACTGCACAGTTGGAGTTGAAATAGGAGTGTTTACTCTACTGACTGAAAACAAATAGAAACAAACCTGCCGCTTTCTTCCCACAGCCATGACCCATCCTCCTCCGTGGAGGGCTCCTCCAGCCGCACCCAAAGCCAGGCCTCCTCGGCGGCCCACAGCGAGAGCCCGCGCCTGGGCCAGCCGGAGGGCGACTTCACCCTGCCCCACTACGGTGTGCAACAGATCCCACAGACCTACAAAGAGCTGGCCGAGCCCTGGATCAAGGTGAGCTGCTGCAGAGGACGGACATTTTGGAAAGGGCCGAGAGTGGAATGGAAGGGCAGCGATGCTCTTCATAAAGCATCAATACAGTTCTGCTTGTTTCATTTGAAGTCAGTTGAAGCAGTAGAAGTCACACTTTTTTTTTCAGTCTATTCTTTTTGTCTTTTTCTCTCTATCCTTCTGTTCTTTCTCTCTTTCTTCCTCTCTCTCCATCTCTCCTTCCTCTTCCTCACCCTAGGTCTTTGGCATAGAGCTGGTGGGCTGCCTCTTCTCACGGAACTGGAACATCCGGGAGATGGCACTGCGGCGGCTGTCGCACGACGTGAGCGGCGCTCTACTGCTGGCCAATGGGGAGCGCTCGCTGGGCGGAGGGGCCAGCGGAGGAGGAGGTGGAGGAGGTGGAGGCGGGTGGCGGCGGAGCAGGAGGAGGGACAGGAAGTTGCGGGGAGGTGTCCGGCGAGGTGGTGGTGGAGTCCTGCTGCAGCGTCCTCTCCATGGTGTGCGCTGACCCCGTCTATAAGGTCTACGTGGCCGCTCTGGTAAGATCACACACACACACACACACACACCGGCCTTTGAGTTACATTCACTTTCGTTAATCAGTTTAATCACTGTGTGTGGGGTGGGGTTCTGTGGGCTTGCTGTCTTTGGTCTTGAGATTAAGAGGCCACAGAATCAATTCTATTCAAAGCAGACAGTCATCTCTGAGAGAGCAAAGAAGGGCCACCTTACAAATGGAACGCAAGACACAACTTCACCCACAACATTAAATCACAGAGTGGCGTCTGGTGCAGCCATTTCTGTATCCCATTTGGGAATGCTGCCTTGGAGATGTAAGGAAGGTTATGAGTGTAAACACACGCACAATACATTTTCCACCCATGACATTCAAGTTATTTTGTTTACCTTATGGATGTCATGTCTAAGTTGGTCATAAAAATAGGCGAGTTAAAGAATAACAAAACTTGAATAAATAGCCCTTTGAGCCTGTAGCATGTATATTATATCAATTCTTTCAATGGGCACTATAATTTAGCAACCCATTTCCTGGTAGTATTAAGACTGCAGTACTATATGATAAAAGAAGTTTATCAGTGTACCCATTTCCTGGTATTATTAAGACTGCAGTACTATAAGATAAAAGAAGTTTATCAGTGTATCAGTTGCATCATACGGGTTTGTCATGTATTGGCCCTCTAGAGGTTTATTAACCTTTTGAATGAATCTTTCATTGTTCTGTAGTTTGTCCAAATCTCACTTAGGAGGTCTCTCACACAAAACAACCCCCCTGTCTTCACAAACACACACACAGACTGTTTATTAGTCATCAGCGCCAGGGGATCTGAGAGCACAAAGCAGAGAGAGCATCTTGAGTGCAACGTCCAGATTGTACACTTTCTCTCGTCTGCCCAGTTGCTAATCTGCCCGGTGCTAAAGTTCAGCCTCATAACACATTTTCCCGCTGTCAGTCTGCCTGTCCCTCTTAAACGTCCAGTTCGGCCGGGACGTTGAAAAAGCGACAGCGGGGATCTACAACTGCTGAAAGAAAGGTTTCTTTTTTGTCCTCTTGCCTTTCCCCTGTCTCTCTCTCTCTCTCTCTCTCTCTCTCTCTCTCTTCTCCTAACCTATTTAATCTCTTCATAAAGAACAATAGCTCTTGAGGGTTTCTCTCTCTATCTCTCTCTCGCTCGCTCTCTTTTTCATAATGTCGAGCTTTGGGAGTTGACATTTCCCCCGGGCACTTTTCTTCAGAGAGTAGCATTTATGAAAACAACAAAGTTCTGTCCTCTAGCTGGGGGTGGGACACTGGTGCTGTGTGTGTGTGTGTGTGTGTGTGTGAGGGGTGGGGGGGGGGGGTTCATTGGTTCATTCGTGTGGATGGATCGCAGTGCTTCTATATTCTTGGGCGACAAAGGAAGAAGGGAGTGGCCCTGTGCTAAAAATACCTTGCGTGTCCGCATCTCAAGGGAAGGGTCAGAGATTGAGCCGAAAGGATACTTTGAAGAGAACTTTTTTTTCCCTCCTCCTTTTCTGGTCGTAAGGGCTTCTTTTGTCCAGGGCCGCAGAGGCTTGGACAAAAGCATGCAGCCCACTTAACATGTGCAGTATCTACAAGGGGGAATTATATGGGCTTTTCAAAAGGCAATGTGGGGAGTATTTTGTGACTTTCAAAACAAAATATGTCTATGAAAATGTCTTTTGGAACACCGTATGCATGCATGTTGTTGGTACATACTGTATCTATCTTTGGGTATGCGTTTAAGTGTTGCTTTGAGGTGTGTGTGTGTGTGTGTGAGCGAAGAGGGGGAGGTACAGTAGAGTGCTGAAGGAGTAGACTGTTTGGGTCTGTCGGCACTGGGCAGAGGGCCAGTACGATCCTCCATCACTCATCACTCCCCACAGCTACACTTGGAGTCAGGGTCAGTGTGAACCAAGATCCCCTCGTTTTCTCTCAGTTTCTCCCTCTTTTCAAGGACACTGAGTCATTAATTGCTCTGCTCGTTTTTAGTTAAAGTAATGCTGGAAAGATTGAATCATGAACCCCCAAATGCTCCATCTAAATAATTTTTTGTCCTAAAACTGACAGTGACTGATAATTTGCTGTCAATTTTGGGGATAACACAGTTATTTTTGTGTGTTGACGTGTCTGTTGACAAAACATTGCATAGACTCGTTATCATCTGTTATTTCTGCATGTGTTCAAAACAAACTTTTAAAGGAGCCATACTATACACTTTGTTTAATAACAGTTCCTGAGATGCTTTCGTAAGGTCTGCAAGTTTTTGTCATGATTCTCTAGTATACGAATTCATTTTATAGGAAAAATTTGGCTGATTTTGCTGTAGATTTTATTCTGATATGGAATTTCACATGCCGTATAGCCTAGGCTTCTATCTGGCCAACATCGTTAGGTATGTTCCAGGTGAACTGCTAGATTGCTAACAGGGGAGGGAACATAATACATAAGAACAGTTCTGATGTAGAAACAATATGCTTTTCTAATCTGTCTGTGCACTGTGACCCTTTTCTTTTTATGGCCATTACAGCCAGGAAAGGGGACAGTCCAATTTGAAAAAAAGCCCACTACGCCCCCTAGTCACATCAGCATATCTTGTTGTAAAGCCAAAAGAAAACAATAGTTTCCTGCGGCATGATCCCTTTAATCTATAATCCTGTGGTCACAAATCTATCTTCAAATCTGTTCGCTTCATCTCCATCTTAACAGAACCAAGGCTCTTTTTTAAGCCAGTTTCAATGTGTGACTCCCCTCAGGCGAGTGCATTGGTGGTCAGCTGGCCTTGGGGTCATTCCCAGGCGACCACGTGGAATATCAGGGTCATAACACTCTGGGGTCAAAAGTGCATCCCTTCCTCTTTCACACCACCACGGGGGTCGTGTTACAACCATGCAGCGGCTCCGACATTGCCCATTTACTAGCAGTCGCAAATAGACTCCTCTGTGTCTGCAGAGTTTTGCTTATAAGGGGCTTTTTTATTATTGTCATGAACCCAGACACTTGAGGACTGTGGCTGTTTCAGACAGCCCAGACATTTAGCCATTCTTGCCTCAGGTGTTTCTTATCTCCAGTATGTCTACCCCCCAATGATTCACTCACATGGGCCTTCTTTCTCCTGAGTTTCCCCTGAGGTGTGTGTGTGTGTGTGTAGAGGGGGGGGGGGGGGGGGGGGGGCGGGCGGGCATAGGTATGTGTGTGTCTCTGGTAATGCCTGCCTAAGAGATGAGTGAGCGAGCTAGAAGGTAAGCGAGTGAAACCTAAACTATGAAATCTGTGAGTAAACATGCTTGTTTTTGGCGTTTTGTCTGCAGAAAACCCTGCGGGCTATGCTGGTGTACACCCCCTGCCACTCACTGGCCGAGCGCAGCCGACTGCAGCAGCTCCTCAGGCCCGTGGTGGAGACCATCCTGGTCAAGTGTGCCGACGCCAACAGGTACCTTCACCGAGTTAGAACCCAAATGCCTTTCAGTAACTGTAAAAGGAGCCGTTCTCCACTCTATTTCTGGTGGGAAATGTGTCCTGTTTGTTTTAAGACTATTGATTGTTGTTAGATTAGTGCAGTGGATTTGTGAGGAGTTTTACGTAGTGATGGTGCCCCATGAATATGACTGCTTGAATTTGAATTTGCTGCCACCTAGTGGTAGAATTTTTGTACATGTACTATAAAGATATGATAAGTGCCTACTTCCTCTACAAATGAGGGCACAACATTTGAAATGGCTATTGTATTATAGTGTAAATCTGCCAAATTGGGGATTAAGTACAATTAATGTTTTCTAACAAATGATCTCTCAAAATAAGATCTTATTTCATGGGGTGGTGGTGGTGCTTAAAGCGTGTTCATTGTTTGATGTGTGTGTGTGTGTGTGTGTGTGTGTTTGTCCACAGCCGTACCAGCCAACTGTCTGTGTCCACTCTGCTGGAGCTGTGCAAAGGGCAGATGGGGGAGCTTGCGGTGGGAAGAGAGATCCTCAAAGCAGGTAGGAGCTCAAAACCGCCTCGCATAACTCAAAGTAAAACATTCAAATCTCTGTAGCTATCAGGTCCCTAAGGACCACAAGCCACCTTTCCAACTCACATTTCTCTGTTTATTTTAAATTCAAAGCACGTTCTGAAAAAGCCGTTTGGGGTAGTGGCACTGTTGGGGGTAGAGGCACAGTATAGCCATTGTTACATTAATCAAGTCAGTTCATTGAAAAACTGTTTGTAAAAAAAGTTGCCATGTGTAATGTCCGCCAAAAAAGCAATTCATACTCCACATTCCATAAAAGATGGGGGCAGTATACCTCCAGAAAGTGAGTTGGCCTACCTTAGAGTAACAACCGAGACACGTGTATTGCAGTTTGGCTGGTGGTTATGTTGCCCACATACCGCCTCCCATGGCCGAAACTGGTATTATGACACGTGTCGGGCTGTGGCTAGTAATTTAGCATGCTAATTCAGGTTGATATTTCTGCAGCACTATACCTTGTCATTTTTTTTAATGACACCATCACCCTTATTTCTTTTCATTCTTTTGACGTGTGTAGCTCATTTTTTGGATATTTTTACCTCAATTCTTACACATGGCACCTTTAAATGATGTGACCTTTAAAGTGAGGGCTATTCTGCTGTGTGCAGGGTCCATAGGCATCGGTGGGGTGGACTACGTCTTAAACTGCATCCTGGGCTCCCAGACGGAGTCCACTAACTGGCAGGCCCTGCTTGGCCGTCTGTGCCTGATCGACCGGCTACTGCTGGAGTTCCCCGCCGAGTTCTACCCTCACATCGTCTCGGCCGGAGACTGCAACCAGTCGCAGAACCTGGGGGAGAGGTGAGGATCAGGAACCATCATTGTGTCACAAATAAATTACATGAATAAGTGAATAGAGAAATGCCAACAGTTGATTTCTGTGTGATCAGTATGTTGCAATCCACATCTTGGATATCAAGTGAATATTTGGATATTCTATTGGTGTAGATTGGTTGATTGACACTGTCCAAATATAACATTAAATGTGAATGTTGACTAGAATAGTTTTGTTCATGACTTGTGCCTTCCTCTCCCCAAAGCAGGTACCAGAAGCTGCTGCCACTGCTGAGCTTCGCGTTGCAGTCCATCGACAACTCCCACTCCATGGTGGGCAAGCTGTCGCGCCGCGTCTTCCTGAGCGCGGCGCGCATGGTGGCCCGCGTGCCGCACGTCTTCCTCAAGCTCCTGGACATGCTGAGCGCCACCAGCTCCACCCATTACGCCCGCATGCGCCGCCGCCTGCTCGCCATCGCCGAGGAGATGGACATCCTGGATGCCATCCACCTGGGCCTGGAGGAGCTGCAGGCGACCGAGAGCAGCGGAGCCGGGGTAGGCGCCGCCGCCTCGGCGGGATGCGGCGCGCACTACGCCGCCGACGGCCCCGCCGCCCCGCACAACTCGCCGAACGCGACGGAGTGCAACTCGCCGGCCCACACCGTGCAGCTGAATGCGGCAGGCAAGCAGAGGGGAAGAGCCCATCAGCATCAGCACCAGCAGCATCAGCACCAGCAGGGATGTCCTGCTAGGAACTCAGCAGCTGCAGCAGCGGCGGGGGTTCCCGAGGACGTCCTGGCGGAGCGTCTGGCGGCCATGTCGGCCGGCGCCCCCCCAGCGGAGTACCTAAAGCCCCCCGTGCAGGCCAGAGGCCGGCCGCAGAGCCAGTGTCTCAACTCGCCGTCTTCCTCTGGTCAGTCTCAGCCGAGTCCGGCGCTCCTGCCCTCCCCCTCTGCCCCCCATGCCCCCGCCTTCCCCACGGACGCCCCCAGCCCCAAGACTGCCCCCAGGGGCCCGCCGGGCTTTGTGCCCAGCAAGCTAGGGGCTGGCGCCTCGCCTGGCGCCCAGCGCAAGTACCCGTTGCAGAAGCAACCAGGAGCGGGCGGCAGCGGCGGCAGCAGCGGTGCCGCCAGCAGTAAAGACACAGAGAAAGACCCGTCAGCCGTGTTCACCCAGTCTCGCCCGCTGCCCTCCAGCCAGATCCACAGACCAAAACCCTCTCGGCCCACGCCCTCTGAGGGCACTGGCGCCAGCGGCAAGCCCATCTGCCCACCACCGGCCAAGGGCAGCTTGAAGCTGGACCTGCTTGACTCCGCGCTGGCCGCCTCCGGCCCCGGAGCCGCCGAGGCGTCGTTGTCGTCGTCGCCGCCGATGTCCGCCTCGGCCTCTGGCCCCGCGGGCGCCGGCACGCTCATCCCCAGCGAGGACACGGTCTTCACGCCGGTGGAGGAGAAGTTCCGCGGGCTGGACGCCTCCGCCGAGCTCAACTCCAGCATGGAGGACCTGCTGGAGGGCACCATCATGCCCAACGCCGGCGAGGGCACGGTCACCTTCCAGTCCGAGGTGGCCGTGCTGTCCCCGGGTGAGCAAGGGGGCACCCGGGGTAACTCTAGCAGCAGTAGTAGCGGCAGTGGCGGAGGAAGCGCCACCCGCGGCACCTACACGGACGACGTGGCGCAGCACCAGAAGTGCAAGGAGAAGATGGAGGCGGAGGAAGAGGAGGCGTTGGCCATAGTCATGGCCATGTCGGAGTCACAGGACGCCCTTCCCATCATCCCCCAGCTGCAGGTGGACAAGGGAGAGGACGTCATCATCATCCAGGCAGATGTAAGTTGTACACATCAGGTTTATGTAGCTAAACCTTCAACAAACTCTTCTTATTAATCATTAATCATTTATTCTTTATCATTGATCCTTTCCTGGGTTGTCCTGTAGACGCCGGAAACGCTACCTGGCCATACCAAAGCGAAGCAGCCCTACCGGGAGGGGCAGGAGTGGCTGAAGGGTCAGCAGATCGGCCTGGGGGCCTTCTCTTCCTGCTACCAGGCGCAGGACGTGGGCACCGGCACTCTCATGGCTGTCAAACAGGTGACCAGTGGTGTAGTCTACGTGACGCGCAGGACTACGCAGTATACCCATTTAAAAAGCATCACCATCTCAGTATACCCACTTAAAATAGGCAAGGATAGGTATTAACATTTGGGGTTGATCACAGAATACCCACTACCGAGTATCTATTTGTGATTGCTAAAATGCTACAAAAATCTCATTGGGCAAAATGGTGTAGTGTAGATCATCTAATACTCACTTAAGTAATCTAGCGAAAGAGTTTTTCTGTGAAATGTCTGAATATGCTGCTAAATCTAATGTCTCCCTCTCCGTCTGGTTTCTAGGTGACGTACGTGCGCAACACGTCGTCGGAGCAGGAGGAGGTGGTGGAGGCTCTGCGAGAAGAGATCCGTATGATGGGCCACCTCAACCACCCCAACATCATCCGCATGCTGGGCGCCACCTGTGAGAAGAACAACTACAATCTTTTCGTGGAGTGGATGGCAGGTACAGTGGGCATCAGGACTCCATATGGCATAAGATTACGATACTATAGTACTACATTATATACTGTATTATCATGCTATAGTATACTTCTACTCTACGCTACACCACAGTAAAGTATAAGTATAGGTGACGGTGAGGGGTTTGGTGCCTTGCTCAAGGGCACTTCAGCCGTGCCTACTGGTCGGGGTTCGAACCGGCAACCCTCCGGTCACAGGTCCGAAGTGCTAACCAGTAGGACACGGCTGCCCACAAAAGCACTCTATTACCAATACTATTATCAACTCATCAGCATAGGTTATAGGGCTGTGCAATTAATCAAATTAACTGATTCATCATGATTATGACTTCCAACACTTATGAAAACAACATAATTATACGTAATTACATAAATATAATGTTTTGCTACATTCAATTTCATAACAAGTTGTCCTGTGCATTATCTTTTACATGCATTTCACCTGATTTTATTAAAAATTCAATTTGAAAATGTAAAAAAAAGTTTTTGAAAGGTGAGTCTTTAAAGAGATGCTCCCCAGCACTAATCATAGTTCATGTTCTGGTTCTCCTGTGGAGCCTGGTGGGTGGTGTGGACTGTAATGACTGGGCCTGAGGGTGGAGGTAGCTCCGCTGCAACACCAGCCTCTCTCTGAGTGCTCTATGTCCTGCTGAGCCTCACGCCCCACTAACAGTTTGCCCCGCAACCATGAATTCATTCTGTTTTTAGATACCTCAAACAATAGGGCTTGTTTTTCATTAATCAAATATTTGCGCCCGGCTCTGTCAAATATGAACTGATTTCGATAAAGGGAAAAGTTGGGTAATAAGGCCGCACGCATGGAATATCAGGGGACCGAATAAAGGGCCGTTTGAAGTGTTGGAAAGCAGAAGGTTGCCTAAGTAACCCCTCACCTTGACACATGGATGGTCCAGTAATGAGCCATTGTCTCACATTTCCTTTTTGGCAGGGTCACACTGTGGTCCTATCTCCCGCATCTTGAACATTAGATGCAGGAACCTATCCTGGAGTTTTCGTGCAGCTTTTTTTTTTTTTTTTTAAATAAAAGTGCCTTGCCAAAGCAAGCATCCCCTCTGTGTTCCCACCCTGCAGGTGGCTCCGTGTCGCACCTCCTGAACAAGTACGGGGCCTTCAAAGAGGCCGTGATCATCAACTACACCGAGCAGCTGCTCAGAGGGCTGGCCTACCTCCACGAGAACCAGATCATCCACCGGGACATCAAAGGTGAGCGGGAAACGAAGGAAGTACCCCCCATGACCCAGACACACACACACACACACACACACACACACACACACACACACACACACACATGCACGCACGCACACACCCACGCACCCTTGCTCCTTTACAAACACTCCTCCCCCCAACTCCTCCAAGCTTAGGTGTCCAGTGTTGAGGCCTCTAGGAAGGAAGAGGCTCCCACCCAAAGCTTTGGCCCTCTCGGGCCTCCCTTGCTCAGCTGTGGCTTTGAACCACAAAGAGAAAGGTGCTTAAGAGGAGCTTTTTTATTTTTTAACCCCCCACTCCGCGCCCCCACGATAAGCCTCCCCCTCCTTACGCAGTCACACCCTCTCATCTACTGCCTGCCGGGACAAAACACTCGATTTGCAAAATGTAGCCTGTGGTATCATCTCCCTGGAATTATTGGTGGTGAAAATGTAAAATGGACTTCTAATTTCCAAAATCCACAGTGCTGGTCCCCGTCACTGCCTTCCATGATGTATTGTGTTAATTACCACCTCCTGTGTCCTTTGTATTCCAGGTGCCAACCTACTTATTGACAGCACCGGGCAGAGGTTGCGGATAGCAGACTTTGGAGCGGCTGCCCGGCTGGCCTCCAAGGGAACAGGTGCAGGAGAGTTTCAGGGCCAGCTGCTGGGAACCATCGCCTTCATGGCCCCAGAGGTATGGACTCTCGGTACAGCGGCATAAATGTTTAGTTTATTCCATCGAAAAAAAAGAACAACATTTCATTGCACACCTTCATCTGTGACCCACTGGCAGCGCATCAGAATTGAAGTGTGTGGCAATATCTTTCATTCTATTGTAAGTTCCTTCATACACTTCATGGTCATAGGAATATGGGCTTGGCATGCTACACTGAAAAATGTTGCACACTCAAAGTAATAATTGAAAAAAAAGAAAGAAAACAGGTTCTTGACCCCTCTGTCAGATACTGACCCAGCATAAGCAGTCTTTTACTGCCCATTCGTCTCAAGTCTGGAGACAGGAGGACAAAAATCCACTGTCTTCTCAGTGAAACTCGCACTTTTGACCTGCACGACTAAAGTCTAAGTCAGGGTTTGTTTGTTTGGGCTATGCTCTCCTTTCACTCCCTGTTGGAATATTTACAACACTTGTGTGGACGTGTGGATGTCAGGGTGAACGCTTTCCAACACCAGCCCTTGGGTCAGCACTCAGGCTTTTGGTGAAGTTTGAGTTGGCCAACTTGGTGTGTTTTTTTTTTTTTTTTTTCTTTTTCTTTTTTTTTCCCTCCAGGCTTGTGTTGTCCTCAAGTCCTATGCATCCACAATGGGCAAACTCTTGGGCAAGACCAAAGTCTTCCTCTAGCTTTTTCAACTCTGTCTATTTAAATGTTAATGGCGACCTGCCCAGTCCCAACGCCCGCCCAACTGCCAAAGCTTGATGAAATCCAGCGGCCATTATGCGGGGCATTCAGTCTCACGTGTGCGGTCAGGAACTGGGCAAAGTGGATTTGGAATCTCTCACTAACTCCAAATGAAAGAAAATTGTAATCCTTTTGAGGTGGTCACAATAGCCGGACCCCTTAATTCCTTGTTGTCATTGTGGCCTGAACCTTGTTTAATTAGGAGGGGGAGCTCAGCTACCTCTCTCTCTCTCTCTCTCTCTCTCTCTCTCTCTCTCTCTCTCTCTCTCTCTCTCTCTCTCTCTCTCTCTCTCGGTCTCAGAGTAGCTCAGTTCATTACACGGAGGCCACCCTCTTCAAAATGAACAGCGTAGCTTTCCGCCTCCTCCTCCTCCTCTTTCGGCTCTGAAATGCAAAGAGTAAACAGCTTCTTTTTGCGTCAAGGTTTGATCTCTAGAACTCCAGAAAGTGGCTGCGTGTTACAACTCACAGTTAGTCTGCTCTCTGAACTATAGGGCTGATCAATGCGTGCATTTGTAGCTGTTTGGATCCTATTCTTTAATTCTGAGCTCATTCAAAGAACAAGAAAGGGAAGACCGAGTGATCTCTGCCCATAGAGTACAGATGTCCTCATCCTGACTGCTAGATATGTGTGAATGGAGAAGTTACCACAGTGCCCCCTAGTGCACTTATTGTTTACTACCAGAAAAAGTCCTCATAAAGAATGTATGGCAGTTGCCTTTGTGACATTGCTCCAGAGAAGTTACCTCAGTGCCCTCTTGTGACACTTGGTGGTATTGCTGTAAAAAAAGTGGTGTTGGTCAGGGATCAACAGATGTTCTGCTGTGTCTTAACCAGGAAGTATCTCCTGTGTTGTTGCTTCAGACCAAGACAAGAGCTTATGTTATCAGCTTGTAACCTTTTGTTCCTACCTCTGTAAATCACAGAGAGTACTGTAAGCTTCAGTGACCAAGATCAGGTATTCAACTCCCATCAGGTGTGTGTAATTTGGGTTTGACTGGAACATTGGTGGCTGTTGACTCTCAAAGCAAGATAGTGGATGTGTACTTTTATATTTTAACCTACATTTAAACATTGATTCAATCAGTTGCCCTTTTTGAACCTGATTAGATGGAAAAGTTATTGTGTTTTTCAGGACGGTTTCAGTGAAATGGATAACATCCACGAGGTGGATTAGGTAGCATACTGTATTTGTACAGCACGTGAAAAGCTAGAATTCCATGTCCAGCGCTTAAGTGCGTTGCGTAATACACGTTTATAGAGTCTCTTGGGCAGATTGCTTTTTCATTGTTTGCCTCCCCCTCCAAGTTATCCTACTTGTCCTTATCATTGATCAGGCGTGCGTTATCACTGATACGGCATGTTCCTTTATCTTGATATAGCTCGGCACTCTCCAGCTTACTCATTCAGCAAACTTAAACATTCTCTCAAGGCTGTCAATAGTACTCGTCCTGCAGTGAGTTCAGGATATGAAACTGGCCATTTTGAAATAGGTACGAAAAATTTAGTTTATCTGAGTAGAAGTGGTTATTTCATCAGATTGTTTTGAGCAAAATTAGACTACATGCTCTTTGCCCACTACCACAAACAGAAGCCTGCCCTTTGTACCCAGCCAGTGTAAAGGGGGCAGTGATGTGTGGTTTTTGATCTGTTTACACATTGAGGGGGCACATAACTTCCAGACTTGCGTGCTAGTCTGTGGATGTTGCATCACTTGTTTTTTTTGGATGCGAGCACACGCATGTACACGTGTTTAGCCCAACTGATGCCAGCTGGGTCAGTCAAAAATCTACTGAAATAAAAAAATATATATTCCATCACAACATGTTCTCAGTTGACTGTTCCTTTGGGGTTTAGTCAAGGCCTGTGTTTGCTTGGCGGTCACTGTAACCAGTAAACTTGTGTACTTTGGCGAGATGAGTTTTGAGTGGAGAGGATATTTAGACTGTGTTTGTTTTATTTTGTTTGTTTTGGTTCGAAGGTTTGAAGACCATAAATCTGATTAAACAGAAACTGAATCAGTCATGAGCGATGTTGTCATGACGATGTGTTTATGTTTTGCTTGTGTGTCTGTGGCAGGTGCTGAGGGGACAGCAGTACGGGCGCAGCTGTGACGTCTGGAGCGTGGGATGTGCCATCATCGAGATGTCCTGTGCCAAGCCACCCTGGAACGCTGAGAAACACTCGAACCACCTGGCTCTTATATTCAAGGTATGACTGTCCTACATAATCCACATCCTCATTGGTTCTTTGAATTGTTTTCTTCTTCTAGTTCATGCCATGCTCTTATTATATAGTTGGTGCACAATATTGTAAAAGGGTTTACCGTACAATACTTTTATGATATTAGGGTAATGTATGAATGCATCCTTACGCATCAGAAGGATGTGAGAATGACCCAGTTTACCCAACTTTCACCCCTCAGATTGCCAGCGCCACCACAGCCCCCACCATCCCCCCTCACCTGTCGCCGGGGCTACGTGACGTGACGCTGCGCTGTCTGGAACTCCAGCCGGCTGACCGCCCCGCCTCCAGGGAACTGCTCAAGCACCCTATGTTTCGCCTCAACTGGTAGCAGACACACCCCCCCCCCCCCCCAACGTCTACCCCAAATCCTAAAACCCTCACCCCAAGTCCCCTTTAACCCTCATCCTAACACATATCATCCCTTAGCCCACCACATGTATGGAGATACTACTGAAGGCCCCCTCCTCTAACCTGCTGCCCCCACATCCCTAACCTCACACCTCTCCTTGTCCCCCTTGCACACGCATGCATACACATACATGCACGCATACACACACACACTGCTTTGGTCGCTGTGCCCAGGGACACACAGCCACACAGGGAACATGGCCTCCGCCGAAGGACCCGGGTACCTTTTTTTTTTTGCAACACACATCGACACACGCTAACACACCGACAGACACACACACAAAGAGATATATATATATACACACACACACACACACACACTCTTTCACCTCCCCTCATATCTCTCACACAGCCCACCCTCATCTCCAGAGCATGAGAAGCTCCCTCCACCGGTGCCTTTGTCGGAGTGCCATGCATCAGCTAACTGTACTCACTCTGCAAAATGGCTGTTGGTCTGGTTGTCTCAGCACTTGTATTTTTTTTTTTTTAGCCATTACTTTTGCAAGAGGTTTAAAAAGGGGGTTGCCTGTTATATCTCAACCTAGTGGTTTGTGATATTACTTTAAATGTAAGCATTAGACAATGGATATGACAACTTAAATCAAAGTCGATTTCTGCTTTTTACAATGACCATTGTTGTGGAGTAAAGGAGAGGTGTAAAAAATGTTGTTAAAAAAATTTGTTTGTTAATTGCATCCTCTCGTGTAAAGATTATGATTTGATCATTTGTGCATATTACTGTCAGGCCATTATAATAGCTTGGGGAAAAACATCTTGGAGGTGAATCAGGGAATGGTGACTTTTTTTGAACAGAAACTTTGCTAGTTTCAGCTAGCCAATCGCTGAATGTGAACGCTTATGATACTGTCATTTGTTTCGATGTTTCCTTTGTTACTAGATTTTTTAAGCTGAAAATCCCATGTACGATTCTATGATTTTGTGTTTTCAAAGCATTCAACAGCTTTTGTGTTTGTGTGGGTCTAACTGAGACAGTGAGTTGTTGTCAAAGTTTTAGAGGTTATGTCATATAAGCAAAAAGTTGAAAGGATGCTTTGAAGTTGTCTGTTTTAACATTGATCGGAAGAGTTAGCCCACTGTTACTTTCAAGCAATGCCGATATTTCTGTTTCTTTGATTTTACCGTTGACATTTGATGAGACCTTTCAAACAAGCTGTGTCATTTCATGCAGAAGCAATCTATTCAAAAATGTTCACTGTTCAGCCATTCTCTAGGTGCTGGTCCTCTATACAATGTAATGCTACGTTTCCGATAATTTGTGATTTTAAACTTTGTGATTTGTTTTTTTTTTTTTTTTTAAAGAAATCTTCTTAAAACATTTTAAATATGTTTTTTTAGAATGTATATCAGAGGTTTTCTAAGTCACCTCCAGGTGATTGTTTTCTATATAAACTTAAAAAATGCTGTCAAACTATTTTGGTGGAGGGATATCTCTGAACTAAAGGCAGACCATTCTGCTCATAATTGTTTTTTTTTTTTTAAATCAACTCATCTCTTTTATTAGAATTGTTGCGCATGTTCCTCAACCTTGTTAATCATGACCCATAACTCTTCAAGTGATCATCTTGTTAAAAAAAAAAGATTACTGATATTTACATTGATTATGAATCAGACAATTGTTTTCAAAGTGGGATATGCATTGCTATTCTATGTTTGTGATTCCCTTGACAAATATATTATCAAGGGATTTAATTTTTCACATAAAAAAATCAGAGAAATTTAAATTTTATTTAAACAAATCCGATTTTCTTTATATGGAGTACAAGCTGATCAAGCTTGAAGGGTTAGAATGTAAATAGATTAAATTTTGGTAGCTAAAATTATTGTACTTGACTCCTGTATTTTTATACCACACTGTTTTCCATAAATACATATTTTTGTTCCTGCTTTTATTTCTTTTTTTTCTTACCTTTCGTTGTCTTTGTAAAAGCTTTAAAGTTATGCACTCTTTGTCTTTTTATATACTGGAAAAAAATCTGTTTCAGTCAAATTCATAAATGCTAATCAGTATTACTTCAATATGTCATGTTTATAATTCTTACCAATATTTCAATGCCTTTGGAATTTCTTCTTACCCACCTGTGTCTCAACCAGCTTGCTGGGCCTTTGTTATGTATTTTATTTTGATGCCTATGTGATGTAATCTTATGCCTTTTTTTTATCTGAGCTGGACTGACTTTGTTTGTCTGGAATGATGCTGTCTCTTGTGTCACTTGGTGGTACTTTTTTTTTTGTCAAGAACGTCTTTTGCTGTTTTTATTCCAGTCTCTACTACCTCAGGTGTCCTATAGAGTTTTCCTCTACCAAAGTTCACTTTCTCAATATATATATTATATAAATATATAAATATATATTCTTTTTGACTGTTCATTGTTTTTTGATCTCTCTTCTTCAAAGATTTCCAGGGCTTAAGGGCTAACTTGTATTAGCACCTTTTATTGTGCAAATAAAACTTGTGAAAACTCTGGGTTCAGAAAAGTAAAATTTGGCTTAAGCTGTATCTTTCAACTTAAATATATCAAGATATTTTAATGTTTTTACCCCATTGGAGCATTTTATAACAAATTTGACTTATTTTGGTGTTTGTCTTTATAGCAAATAAAAAATGGGAAAATGGTGTCATTCTGATGTTTATTTTTCTCTTTGGGGGGATTTTGGTAAAGATTACGGTCAGGATCCACACTGGCAGAATTTTGGGGAATTTTGAGCATTTTTGAATATTGTGGGGGAAATGTCCACCTCAAAGTATATTATGGCCTTGCATATAATTAATGTGTAACAATTTAATTAATCGAAAATCCTAAAAAGTCTGCTCCTTGGAATTTAAATGGAGATCAATGATCTTTTGGAGTAACACACAGGCTACAGTAGGTGCTTTCTATTTTTAGAGGCTACATTATTAACAGCATTACTGTGCAAGGACCAAGAGGTCAAGCCACACATGTTAAGCAGCAGGCTCATGACCGATTGCAGTTCTAGAGAATGAGCAGGTTAAACTGCTTTGAATATTATTGTTATACTTTTAACTACACATTTACCAATTTGAGAATGTGGATGCCATTCACATCCTCTGATTTCTCACCTAAGATGGCCTTTGCACACTAATGGCCGGTATGGTATGCTAGCGAGTGAAGAGACTGGTGGCTTGAGTTCCAATGAAAGATGATCTCACGTTTGGAATGCTGCTTATACAGACACAGCTTTATTTTGAGTCTGAGCGGTGAGGCCTTCCAGTACGCCTCCGCTGAGAAATCACAAGGTCATGTGTTTGGTACAGTCACTGAAGGAGTATGGTGTTAGTTCAGGAAGCAGAAATCTTCCACAGGATTGCATTACAGTCTGGATGTGATGAACGGCACATGCTCACACATGAAGAAAAACAGGTCCTGGCACTTTCTGAGGTTGGACTGTCTAACGCTGACCAGATTGACCAGATTGGATTGCATTTTCTTTCCCTCTGTTTCCAAGATGAACTGACACAAGCGATCTTTGACCATAATAGACAGCATGACTCCGAACAATTTGTTTGGACGGCGAAACCGCATAGGCTACTTGCCTGATGATGTCATCGCCACACCTCAGCTGCCCTGGACTTGAGCATCACCATAGACTGTATACAGTCTATGAGCATCACCAGAGAATGTCTAATAAGGGGAGAACCGCCACTCTCGGGAAACTTCCGGTTTCTGAACTGGTTGCAGTTCCTTTTCTGGTTCCACATTAGGGCGCTCACAAATAAGTGCAGAATTAATGGAGGTCTATGGAGCTGTACCCCTCAAATCTTTTCTCGGGATATAATTTTTTGCCCAGAAATTTGAATGTTGCATGCGAAAGAGGGGACAGAGAAAATACACACCGCTGAGTATTATATTTTTTGAGTCACTTATTTGTTATAAAAAGCCTTTCAAATGCGTCAATGACATCATTCATTAGCAGAAAGCTAGTGTGTTGTGGGCAACAACGACCCAACCTGTAAGAAATCGAAAGGACGTAAGTACTCGTTCATTCAACTTTTGATCTATAATCCATAGTGAGCTTGCAGAAACCACAATCAAATCTTCGATTTTTCAACGACAACCAGGTGAAAGAGACAAATTTAGCTGTCTAGCTCCATAGACCCTCATTGTTTTTGCACTTATTCGTGATCACCCCTAGCGGAACTGCAACAGATTGCAGGTACAATAGATAGACCTCTCCAGAATAAGTCCCGCCTCCGTAACTTCCGTATCCATCCAACTTCCAGGCGTTGATTGTCTATGGGAAATAACATGGCGTTTTGAAAGATTGTACCTGTCAAACTCTGTAGGTGACAAAGTAGAAAAAGCTGGTGGGCCGATTGGCCTACACACTTCTGCCATCTAGTTTCCACTGGATTTTTTGGTTGTCGGTGCCGTTTAAGTAGTAAACGATTATTAATGCTAACCGGGAGCTAGTTCCGATGTACGCGGGCGGAGGAGGGCGTTAGATCTTGCCATAGAACCAGTCACAACCTAATGTGATGGTCATTTTCACGTGTGATTCATGTGGTCTATAAATCAGGAGTCTATAAATGTAAATCGTTTGCAAGGTTCAGCCTCTTTTCAACATGACTTAACTTTGGTTTGACTGTGCGAGTTTGTTGGCTGTTATTGAGATATTTGAAAAAGAAAGAAATTGCCGACGAAGACACTAAAGACTAACCTGACCCTAGCCAGATTAATTTCGTTCCGCTTAGCTCCGCCTAGCTTCACTCACATCCATCTGGGACCTCTTCCATTGAGAGTGATTTCTGCAACCGACTTTATGGTTCAGCCAATCAGGACGCAGGGCGGGAGTTTCATAGATGTGACATATCACATGTCACTCCTGCCTTTCCTATCCAAAGGCATTGAACGAGTAGTCTCCAAACAGGTCTCTGACTTCCTTTCACAAAACAACCTTCTGGATCCAAATCAGTCTGGGTTCAAAAGCGGCCACTCTACCGAAACGGCTCTGCTGTCTGTAACAGAAGCCTTAAAAGAAGCCAGGGCGACTGCTCGGTCATCAGTACTCATTCTGCTTGACTTATCAGCTGCCTATGACACGGTTAATCAGCGTATCCTTCTCTCTATACTCGCTAACATGGGAATCTCCGGTTCTGCTCTCTCCTGGTTTGAATCCTACCTCACAGGACGCTTGTTTAACGTATCATGGCTTGGTCAGCTATCTGCACCTCACCATCTCACCACAGGGGTCCCCCAGGGCTCAGTGCTGGGCCCCCTTCTCTTTGCTATCTACACCACCTCCTTGGGACAGATTATCCGTTCGCATGGCTTCTCATACCACTGCTATGCAGACGACACACAGCTCTATCTGTCCTTACCACCTGATGACCCCTTGGTTTTAGCACGGATCTCGGATTGCCTCTCAGACATAGCTACATGGATGAAGGCACACCACCTCCAGCTGAACCTCTTAAAGACTGAACTGCTGGTCCTCCCAGCTAAACCTACCATACACCACGACATCAACATCAAATTTGACTCCCTGTCTGTTTCACCTACCAGTACTGCAAGAAATCTAGGAGTTGTTCTCGACAACCAACTAAACTTCTCAGATCATGTTGCCTCAGTCGCCCGGTCATGCCGTTTCGCACTCTACAACATACAGAAAATCAGGACTTACTTGACTCAAGATGCTACCCAACTTCTGCTTCAGGCAATAGTCATCTCACGACTCGACTACTGCAACGCCCTCCTGACAGGTCTCCCAGCATGCGCAGTGAAACCACTTCAGATGATCCAGAACGCGGCGGCGCGCCTGGTCTACAACCAACCCAAAAGGGCACATGTTACCCCGCTGCTCATCCAGCTACACTGGCTACCTATGGCGGCCTGCATCAAATTCAAGGCTCTAACGCTTGCCTACAAAGTAGTCTCCGGTTCTGCTCCCACCTACTTGAATGCCCTCATACAGACATACGCTACCTCCAGACCGCTGCGCTCCTCAGACGAACGACGTCTAGCTCTACCACCGGTACGCTCAGGCCAATCCAAACTTTTCTCATCTGTTGTTCCTCGTTGGTGGAACACACTGCCAGTTCCTACAAGGGCAGGGACATCCCTCTCCATTTTCAAAAAACTCCTGAAGACCCAGCTCTTTAGAGAACATCTCCTCTCATAGCAACACTTACAACAAGTCTTGCTGATCCTAGCACTCACCAGCCGTCTTAAACTGACACGTAACTGTTAAAAACAGCACTCACTGATGCACTTATTCTTACTGTACTCTAATGTTTTTTAAATTGTCCTAAAATTGTTGAGAATTGCTCTAAAACTTAAACTGTTTACCATGTTGTTAGTTGCTTTGGCTAAAAATGCGTCAGCCAAATGTAATGTAATGTAATCTACAGATGTTTTACCGGTATGATATTTTGAAACGCCATGTTATTTCCCATAGACAATCGACGCCCGGAAGTTGGATGGATACGGAAGTTACGGAGGCGGGACTTATTCTGGAGAGGTCTATTAGCCTATTTCACGCCGCCATTTTGAATATCGATAAGCCGTAAACTCACTTCCGGTTAACAATGTCTTATGGAGAAACTAACGTTATCGGATCTACAAGTTTACAAGGAATTTGCGGCATCTGCCAAATATTAATCTGTCACAGGTGGCAGATATTGTATAACATCACACGAAAACAGTCAGTACAACCATAGGCCTGTGCCACCATTTCATCAACACTCAGCAATATTTCATCATTAAATCATTACCATCATTAAATTAACTCTATGCAGAATTAGACTATGAAAATGTGGAGCAGACAATAGTAGGCTGTCATTAGTTAATCAACATGCACAAAGAAAACTATTTTTAAAATGTAGGCTATGTTTTTGCTTTAACTTTATGCACAAAACTGTGATTGGGCCGGCTGCTTCAAGCAACCTGTGGGTAGTAGCATCATACTACAGTATTTCGCTAACATAAGCTTTGCAAATAAACTCAGACATATTTTGGTTACAATGACGGGGTTATCCGAATGTAAACTATCTATCTGGCAGTAACATTTTGAAATTAACACTTCGTGACCAATCACAGTTTTGTGCATAAAGTTAAAGCAAAAACATAGCCTACATTTTTAAAATAGCTTTCTTTGTGCATGTTGATTAACTAATGACAGCCTACTATTGTCTGCTCCACATTTTCATAGTCTAATTCTGCATAGAGTTAATTTAATGATGGTAATGATTTAATGATGAAATATTGCTGAGTGTTGATGAAATGGTGGCACTGGCCTATGGTTGTACTGACTCCTACACATTCTCATGGCCTAGCCTAATTATATAGATATTGTAGTACTTTTTTATATCAGTCTTTGAAAACTGAAAAAAAAAATGTCAATGTCAAAAAATCATTTTCGAGAATGAGGATTAAATAGGACATAGATTAAATAGCCTATTGCTGTTTTTCCTTTGTCTCCCTCACATTTTCATCTGTTCTTACGAGTAGTAAACAAAACCATATGATTTACTTAATGTTATACAAGAACAGAATAGAATTGGACAGAATTGAGTTCAGACTTGAGTTCGGTATTTTGGGTCCGGACCTCCTCAACAGTCCCAGTTTGTCATGTGGCCCCTTGGGGAAATTAGTTGCCCACCCCTGTGTTAAGCCTATGGTAGATGCGCACTAAATGCGAATGCGTGATTTGATGTAGGCAAAAGTATTATAAATGTGGCGACGGAATAGCCTAGAACTTGGGTAGGCCTAGCGTTTAGTAGCCTATGCTGTGATATCCAAAACTAATGTGAATCGCAGACTATATCCTACAACCAAAGAAAGTAAAGGAGATTATTTGTACCAAATAAAGGACGGGACTGCACCCTTCACAAACCGTAAAAATTAAGTTTATTAGTTTTACAGTTGACTACAGTCGACAGTTCACTATCAGTCCACACAAACAATTCTGGTTTCCTTGAAGGCTACTAGCCCTTTTCCTCGTAGCCTATTCTGTCTGTTTGTATAGCCTACAGCGCGCAAGCTTTGGTCAATTTCTGTAAAGAAACAGTGCCAACTATAGGCCTGGGATATGAAGTAACGTGTTGTGTTGAGATGGATCCGTTCGGACGCAAATATTCTTGATACGGTTCCAGGGAAGATGGAGGAAAAAAAGATCGGTTTGGTACGTGTGGACTAGGCCTAAGACACACAGTCCATGTACCTGCCTACATGGACCATGTAAAACAAGTATGTACAAACATACGTTTGTAGTGCAGATACACTGGAAGAATGGGATATCAGTTAAAATTGCCCAGATAAGGTTGGAGACATGGGGACTTTCATGGCATACAGCGGGGGAAATAAGTATTGAACATGTCAACATTTTTTTCAATAAAATATACTTCCAGTGAGGATATTCGCATTAAATTTTCACCAGACAGTAGTATTTACTCAGGTAATCCACACATGTAAAAAATCCAAACATTAAAGTCCATAAATAGAGTTAATGTGTATTAAAGTAGAAACAGGTTGTAAGCCCAGTAAAAGTGACAGAGACAGTCATACAGGGGCTTGTGAAGAGTTGACCAACGCCAGTGTTACTTAGAGTCATGCGATTTAAAGTTGAACTGAACCATAAAAATCCTTTTCCACCAGTTTGCCTAAATAAATAAGTCACTGACCAAAAGAGATAGAGAGAGAAAGAGAATGTGTGTGAAAAGGAAAAGGGGCGGGGTAAATTAGATCAGCAGTCACCTCTACGTCATCGTGCACAATGAACAGGGAAAATAACAGGTTGATAGCATAGTCAAAAGGAGACAAAAAGTTTCTCTTTGGCACATAAGGATTGCTTGTTAAAAATAAAGGATATTTAGATACAAAACCAATCACTGAATAGACAGTTGAAAGGTATCAAGTGATAAGATACAGTCTCTGAGTTTATTACCATCAGTGCAAGTAGTTAATTTGATATCTGGAAGCATGATGGTAATGGCATGTCAACGCCTGAGAGGACTGCTTTTTGACTGGTTTAAACAGAATCTGGCCAGATTATGCACTGTGCCCACCCCTAGTTACTGTATAACACACCATAAAATGTATTAAATAGAAACAGGAAGGTTGGAAATTACAGAATCATTATCTGTCCCCCAGTGGAATGAGTTAACTCATAAGTATACTTGTTTTGTCCTGTAGTAAATCTGTCCTCTCATTTACCCATCCGGGGGTAGTGTGTACACACACACACACACACAGTTGGAGCACTGAGCTCAGGAGCACACAATACACACCCGGAGCAGTGGGCAGCCCTTGTTAGGCTAATACAGTGTGTGAAGTTGCTCCACGGTATAAGTGCAGGTGACTCTTCAAGAGTCTGTAACTCGGAGTTTAAGTCACAACAGTCATTCCAACTGGTGCACAAAGACATTCCAGACATGTTCTCTGAAGCTCCCAGGACACACCTTTGTGTCATAGAATTATGATGTGCGCAAAAACACCTGAGTTCTACATTAGGCCTACTGGTATGTGTGAATGCTAATGTACAGTAAATTAAGCTATGGCCTACACTGGCTGCCAGAGAAGTAAAACATGATATTATTATGTCATTAGAATTCACAAAGATAAGTGTTTTAAAGTGCAGTCCACTGGTGAAAGTGTGACTTTGCTCTGTTCTGCATCTGTTTATCACAAAAAGTTTTGGTTTCGTCTTCCCCTCTCGTCACTGATTGGCCTGACATTTTTCTTGTCTGAGGGAAACGGTTATGAACTAGGCTATGGTGTTCCAGACTAGCCTGGAAAATCCAGACCCTGGTAATCTAGAAAGATTAAGGGTCTGGCCACAAATAATGAGAATGGCCGAACTCAAGAGAGGCACCAAGCATGCATTTGGCCGTTGCCTACTGGTTAGAACTTCGGACCTGTAACCGGAAGGTTGCCGGTTCAAACCCCGACCAGTAGGCACGGCTGAAGTGCACTTGAGCAAGGCACCTAACCCCTCACTGCTCCCCGAGCGCCGCTGTTGATGCAGGCAGCTCACTGCGCCGGGATTAGTGTGTGCTTCACCTCGCTGTGTGTGTTTCACTAATTCACTGATTGGGATGAATGCAGAGACCAAATTTCCCTCACGGGATCAAAAGAGTATATACTTATACTTGAAAATCTCACTGCACGCAATTGGATAATACTACGACCAATGTTTACTGACTGATTCCGGACCTCGACACAATTTGATAACACTACAACCAATGTTTACTGACTGATTTGTTGCAGCGGTGCAAGGGATAAGAGTAACGTGCATCATTACTCATTGCCAGAGTGTCTCGCAGAGACAATTTAAATTGTGCCTTCGCGAGAACTCTGGATTTCCAGGGTAGTTCCAGACTAGATCTCCCTGAAAGAAGATCTAGGTGGGCGGGATCAGGCTACTACTGTCTGCAAACAGAATCCACATACCTAAATAAGATTAGGGCTTTAGCCTATGTGTTTGTGTATGTTAGAGACAGATTTCAATCATGGAAACAGTTTGCATTCTTTGTGAAAACTTATGGTGCTCCATCTCCCTCCCATTTCATGCATTCGTTAGAGCAGATGTCGCCAACAATGTCCAACTTTTTTGATGTTTTGATATTAATTCATTATAGCCTATCCTTGTATAGAATTGCATTATTGAAATTCAAGCATGTTTTCTGTCTGTCAAACTGACAAAACTGTCAAATGCAAATAATCAATACCTGAAGCCTTGATGCATATATCTCTTTACTGAATGATTTAACAGCTGTGATGGTAATGGTAATGCATGGAAGAATAATCTCTTTCCGTGATTCCTAGAAAGAGATTATTCTTCCATGCATTACCATTACCATCACAGCTGTTAAATCATTCAGTAAAGAGATATATGAGTCATACAATGTCAATGAATGCCTTATTTATCACATAAAACTTATCTTCAACCTTCTATTTCTTTTCTTATTGTCTTTTATTTATGTTTATTAGTAGGCCTACACACTGCACATTTATAGGGACACCAGGCAACGTTTTCGTGTTAATTAGGCTACTCTTCGTAAGTCGTTATATGGTTAAATGACTCATTACAGGGCGATTGAAGACTCTCTTGCCCGCTCCTACTGCCTGTAGGAAGAATCCCGCTTGCAAGTTCAGTGTATCGTACTCGCCGACCGAAGAAGGATCAGTTTACATCCTGCATCCACAGCACAGAGGCAGGCTAACGAAACGCTAGTGATTGTTGCAAACGTGTGTATAATGGCAGAGCCGGCGAAGAAGCAGCGAAAACCCTTGACGGAAGATGCAAAGAAAAGGAAAAGAGCTTCAGACCGAGCGAGGGGGAGTTTCGTAGAGAAAAAGCATCTTGTCTGGTGTCCCTTTAAGACAGAAACAAAACATTTCACTATAGCCTAAGTGACAAATAAAATGGTTTTATTTGGAATGTCAGCCTTTTATGTAACCTAGCCTGAAGCGGGAAATTCTCTGTTTATGATGAAGGCCTGCTATAGGCCTATCTCTCTCACACACACACACCACCTCTCTCACAAGCACACACTCTCTTTGACTGACATTCCCTCAGCTGCTACTATGGCACAAACTGTCACAGAAACATAGACTGTATAAAATAGCACACAAATCATTGTCAATGAGTGTAATATGTAGGCTATATGTGTGATAATAGCTTTAGCTAAGATTTAGCCCAGGCTACTTACATAGCCTAATGTGTTACTTCCATTTGGAGTCATACAATGTCAATATGTAGCCTGTTGATTGTTCTCTTCATCGGATGATCTTCTCCATGTTGATAACCTAGCCTACAGTCAGTAGCCTAGCCTATAGGCCTACTGATTGATTCCTGTAATAAACTTGAAAGCGTTTGAGAACACTGTTGTTGTAGGCTACAAAGTTTGTTGCTGTGTCTGGCTTCCCTGGTCTGCCTTCCCAGGTCTGCCTTTAAATATTTCCCTCTCAACGAGCAGAGCTCGTTAGGCTACTAAAGCGCCCTCGGCCTACAAGCGCAAAGCATTTCCATAGCCTAGGATGTAAAGCCTAATTACATTATTTTAAGATTAGAACAGCCAACACACACATGCATTACCATCATAACTCAACACAGCCTATCTAGCTCATATCTCACGAATGGTAGCCTACATTTCTTTTAACATCAAATACTGTCCATAGGCTGAAGTTGTTGTGGTGATTCTGAATGATAAACTCTAAAGTCCTGCCACTGGTTGTCAAGGAGACAGACCTGGGCTTCCTCGAGCTCAAGTGGCTCCCACAGCTCTCACTACATGGCCAGGAGTCAGACGTCTTTCCTGATTGGTTTCTCTTCTCTCACCATATACCGTCATTCACTCACACCATTGAACCACAGAGAGTATCGCGTTAGCTGGTCATGCCTTTGCTGGGTGATGATTGGCGAAAATATTCAGAGGGCGGGCAAAATGTAAACTTCAGAACTTTCCTCCGATGCGATTGGTCGTGAATGGTGCGTTTGGTCAAACAGAGCCCGGCGCACAGGTACAGCGCTCATGAAATATATAAATAGATGCTCACCGTTCTTCTGATTATTATAGATGCCAAGCATTCATTAATCGATAAGCCACATAGGATTTCTTTGAAGTAATCATTTTATCAAGGTGAGTGATGCATATTTCATTATAATTACGATGCAGTCAATTTGCAACATTGTAAAGCTTCTCTGCATATGTGTAGGCTACAATTTATGCCATAATTAACTTATCCTAACTTTTCAAGCAAATCATTAGGGAATCATGACTAAGTCATTGTCAAATGGGACAATGTTTGGGACATAATTCATTTGGTAAAATAAACTATGGCAACCTTTTGCTGCTATTTGATGACTGCTTCAAAAACGTGTAGAACTGATTGATTGAAGCTTCTATCTGGGTAGAGAGCCAACGTTAATGTAAAAAAAAGTATGCTAAATGATAACCGTGCGCATTAACACGGCAACATCGTGTTGCATTACGTGCTTTCAAATAGCAATGCAAAGTGTCTTAATGAGTTGGCGAAGCCACTAAAAACTGCACCGTAAATTTATTCAAACTACAGAGCAAAACAATCGGTACTTCCTATGAGGAATTTGAACGGAAGAGGTACGTCTGCTAATTTGTCCGGCTCCATGGGCGTCATCCGAAATTGACCTTATGATCTCGTAGAAAAGGACTTTCCCTCTGACTGACAGTTACCTAGAACGCTATATGATCGCAAGGTAAGGAGAGGTACCTGGATTCTTTCCAAATCGTAGCACAAATACATGAGACAAGTAGCAGCTAATTCTATGTTTCAGCGGTATTCACAGATTAACCCGGCTATTTAGCAAGCTAGCAAAGAGGGGATACCTGGTTTAGCCAGCTAACGGTAGCTAATGTGACTAGATTTTTCTGTAGCACACGTTGTTGATCAAACTTCACTTATCAGCGGTGGTTCAAGAAAAGCCCGTTATGCTATAGTAGCAGCTACAGCTGATGGGACCTATCTGTTTTTATAGATGTAGCTGCTAAATGTTTGCTTGTCTTGATTCTTCTCTAACGTTAACGTTAAGATAAACGTTTGGTCCCAGCTTGGTTCATGTAAACGTTAACGTCAGTAAATCTGGGAAATTTCAAAATAACTTGGATAGCTCACTGAATAGCTATACAACGAGAAATATTTGCAGAGTGTTGTTGTTGTTGTTAGCTAACGTTGTAAACTCAAGTTCAAGTCTCAACCCATTATTTGCTCGCACGTTATCGTTAATGCCAGCGGGAGGAACCATTAGGATGACTTGAGTAATTCGACTGTAATATTAGCTTTGTTGATGAGAAGCTAAGGTATGTTGTGCTTCAGCTAGTTAGATAGTTTGGATACCCAGTTAGCTGGTTGAGTTGGATAAAGCTAATGTCACATTCCTTTCCCTTGCTAGTGTGCGGTAACGTTGGCCCGGTTAGCTGGCTAACGGCGTCAGGTGTTTGTGGTCAATAAGGTCACATTCTGTCGGTCAAAATCGTTAACGTTAATCTACCAACCATAATATATATTTTTTAGTTGTGCAAAGACGTGAGATTTCCACTGTAGACTTATTTGCTAACATTTGACTTATTTGCTAACATTTGTCGCTGTTTGCTGAATAAGGTTATAGAGCAACAGTCACCATCTGTACGCCCTTTACCCTATTTACCACATAGATCCTATTATGGGGTAGCAGCGCACTCGTATGTTGAGGAATGGGCATGTGCGGTAGACTGAGTGCTCATGAAACGGATTTCATGGCGCATACGCACAGTAGTCCTGTGAGATCATTCAGACGCGTCTGTCTGTTCATTGTGCGTCAAGGATCATCTGTCACTCTTTGGTTTTACTTGACTGCATTTTCTTTTCTACTTTGTCTTTCTTTTTGCCATGATATACAGTTCCAGACAGTTAAAGCACCCATTTTCTCAGTTTTGAAATAACCTATTGTCCTGAAAGGTCTAACAGGATGCCTGGATCAGTCCCTGCAAGTGGTGAGGCCACCTGGCCTAAAGATGTGGGTGTCATCGCCCTGGAGGTGTACATCCCCTCGCAATATGTGGAGCAGTCAGAGCTGGAGCAATTTGACGGAGTCTCCGCGGGAAAGTACACCATCGGCCTTGGCCAGGCGCGGATGGGCTTCTGCTCTGACCGCGAGGATATCAACTCCCTCTGCATGACGGTGGTCCAGAGGCTGATGGAGAGAAACTGCCTGTCCTACGACTGCATAGGCCGCCTCGAGGTGGGCACGGAGACCATCATCGACAAGTCCAAGTCGGTGAAGTCGGTCCTTATGCAGCTGTTCGAGGAGTCTGGAAACACCGACGTGGAGGGCATCGACACCACAAACGCATGCTATGGGGGTACGGCAGCCCTGTTCAACGCTGTCAACTGGGTGGAGTCCAGTTCTTGGGACGGTAAGAGCCTCTTTTGTTGCCCCATCTGGTTTTTGACGGATGATATTGGACCTGTTTGTATTGTAAATTTGTGAAACCACATAAAGTCTCAAATTTGCATAAAGACCGTCAATGTTTACCTTTATTGAAGAAGTGTTGTTAACAACCTCAGTGGTTATTTTGCATATGATGTAATCCGCGAATGTATGACAGAGCTGCTTTCTTTCTCTTGGCAACGTAGGCCGCTATGCTCTGGTCGTGGCAGGAGACATTGCCGTTTATGCCACGGGCGGTGCCAGACCTACTGGTGGTGCCGGAGCAGTCGCCATGCTTGTGGGCCCCAATGCCCCACTGGCATTTGACAGAGGTAAAGGATAAGACTAAATACACATGCTTATGTTTAGACTCTCTTCAAATAAATACTTTCAGCCACTGATGTGTCTTAAAAATTGCAGACATTTTGGTAACATCAATACAAATGTCACTGAACTATCTGTACTGTATTAGCCAACACCACACTGAAGGTAATAGGTGGAATGTATAGCAGAAATAATTCTGCTGTGCACCTTATTGTGCATGGGATGGGATTGATACTAATTCAGCAAAAAAATGCATGCTTGGTGTTTTTTCACTGCAAAATATAACAGCTATATAACAGCCAAAAATAAATCTCAAGAAGGCTGACTCACAGATGTCGGCTACTTTCTGCTCCGTGTTTATGATTCCTGGGAGCATTCCAGAGTCGCGTTTTGACTGATAAGGGCACTGTGTATGCCCAAAGCACAGCTGATGTGTCTACACATTGTTTTGACGATGCCTGTACCCATGCAGGTCTGCGGGGGACACATATGCAGCACGCCTATGACTTCTACAAGCCAGATATGGTGTCCGAATACCCGGTGGTGGACGGCAAGCTCTCCATTCAGTGTTACCTGAGTGCGCTGGACCGCTGCTACAGTGTATACCGCAACAAGATCCACGCCCAGTGGCAGAGAGGTGGGTCACTGTGTCATGGATTATAGACTCTTGGGCATTATTGATCTGTAAGCAGTTGAAGAGGGCTTAGTATGGGATGTATATCCCCACGGTATTAGAATATGGCCACAAAGATTCACTTCACCTTGTGAAAGTGAAAGCTTCCTCAAAGCCCACACCCAACAAGATACAAGGCTCATGTATAGCGACTGACAAACCAACTAATAAACTATGTGAACTTTTTTTGTGGTTGTTGTTTATTTATTAAATATTTTGTAAATGTTTTTATTTTTAGAGGGTGTCGACAAGCGTTTCAGCCTGGCGGACTTTGACTACATGGTCTTCCACTCTCCCTACTGTAAGCTGGTGCAGAAGTCATTGGCACGTCTCCTCCTCGACGACTTCCTGTCCCACCCTAATCCCAACACTGAAAGTGGTTTATACAGTGGCCTGGAGGCTTTTAGGTCAGTGCATCTGAGTCTGACCGCTAATCCTGTTTTGTGCTTATCAATGCAAAGGGCTCCCAGTTGGGTGCTAATTGATTTACTTCACGTATATGTAGGTTGTAAATGCCTAAATGAACTAAATAAATGAGCATGCAACATTTTACACACAACAAGACTTAATCCCAGACGTTAATAGCACAGCATCTTATGTTGGTGTGTTTGTCTTAAAGGGATGTGAAACCAGAGGACACTTACTTTGACCGGGATGTGGAGAAAGCTTTCCTGAAAGCGAGTGGGGAGATGTTCGAGCAGAAGACTAAGGACTCTTTGCTGGTGTCCAACCAGAATGGCAACATGTACACCCCATCTGTGTACGGCTGCCTAGCCTCTGTCATTGCTCAGTAAGTCTCGCTGCACCTGCGGCTGTATCAGATTGAACTTTGCTATTGGGCAGAGTATAGGAACTAGAAACCAGTGAAGTGTCCATTTTTGTGTCAGCACAGTATCGACTGAATCCTAATAATGTCATGATGGTTCACTTGCACTTTCTTTGTTCTTGAGTGGCATGGTATTTGCAAAGATTTCGGTTCTTTATCGTTCCTCTCCTCTCGTCTCATCAGGAGGACGCCTCAGCAGCTGGCTGGCCAAAGGATTGGGGTTTTCTCGTATGGCTCTGGGTTCGCTGCCACGCTCTACTCCATTCGAGTCACACAGGACGCCACACCTGGTATGCACGCACACACGCACACACGCACACACACACAAAAACACAAACACCAACAGATTTAGTTGATTGTCTGTAAATAAACTTTGAAACATTTCACATGTGACTTTCTGCACATTTCCAATACATTTCTTATAGCAAAAGTAAGATTGGCATTTAATCCTTTACTTTGTTACTTCTGAGTTTCCCTGCTGTTCTGCCTGAGTGTGCAACCATGCCAAGCTTAACTCTTGCTCTCCATTTCTTAACCCCAGGGTCAGCACTGGATAAGCTGGTGGCCAGCTTGAGTGATCTCCAGGCCAGGCTGGACTCCAGGAAAAAAGTGTCTCCCGCTGTCTTTGCTGAGAACATGAAACTGAGGGAGGAGACTCACCACTTAGGTGCTTATCTCCGACTGTTTATTTAGCAAGCAGATTTGGCTGAAATCAATTTCTATAATACATAGTTTAGTCATACGTTGTTCACATGAAAGAAAGTGTGTGCATGAAACTGTACCATTACTGTTGCAATTTCACAGACTGTTGTCTGATTCTGACCGTCGTCTTTTCTCCTTACTCACCTCAGCAAGCTACACACCCCAGGGTTCGGTGGATGAGCTGTTTCCTGGCACCTGGTACTTGACACACGTGGACGAGAAGCACCGCAGGCAGTACTCCAGACGCTCACAGAGCGACGACACGCCTCTGGAAGCAGGCCTGGTCAACTCCACAACAAAAACAGAGGTAGCCTCTCTAGACTGCATCCCAGTTGGTAGAGCTTGTTGACCACAGTACTGCAGCACCAGCACAGACCAGAGAGACTGATAAAAATTTGTGTCAGCATTGTGTGTAATTAGTGTAAACTAATTTGTAGATATAAGTTGTAATCTGCTTCCTGTTAGAATTTGATAAACAGCAAGTTATCTGTGTATTTTCATATAAGATAGATATTGTAAATATATGTCCCTCTTTTTGAGGTGAACTAGCTGTGTTTGTACACACCAGGGGAAGAATAATTTTAATAATTTCATCCTTCCTTCCTTTTTAATCCTTCCTCTCTCTTTTTTCTTTTCAGCATATCCCCAGCCCGGCGAAAAAGGTGCCCCGTATCCCTGCCTCCAATGCTGGCCCTGGCCTCGTCACCATTAGCAACGGGGATCACTGATTTGACCTCTAAGAGGTATCAAAATGGCAATGGTTATGGAAGAGGGAAACATAAAAGGACGGAAAGCAACTGTTTCTGACCAAATCCTCGCCGTATCAATAACTACTGTGTACCACATGACTTATTTTTTCATCCCAGCTTGATCACTCAAAATTTATTTTGCCATCATCATTACTATGCTTTATGTTTTTGTCTATTATATTTGATTTTTGTTTTTTGTTTTTGTTTGTTTGTTTGTTTGTTTTATTTGTTTTCTGTTTATGTCTGTTTTTAAAAAAACAACACTCATAGGACTGGTCTGAGTATATTATGGACATGGGGGAACTTGCAGTCCCCACCACCCATTACATGTAGGTGTGTGTCTAACCTGACTCTAGTAGGCATAGCAATGTTTTCACAAACCCAGAGCTGCATAGTTCTCCCGGCGTCCATGCTTGCATTACGCTCACTATCTTACCATGGGCATGACTTTAGGGGCAGGGATTTCCCTCCTTAGGCCCAAACAGGAAGTAGAGCCTCCTGAATTAAGGACTGAGGGTTTTTACAGGGAGCGGGAAGGGACAAAAAGGGATGCCGGTCTTGTCCATTTATGTTTATTTCACAGGTATGAAATGCTGCTGCTTCCTCCTCCTCCTCCTCCACATGTTGGAACCACTTAGTGGCCGGACAACCTTAACACACCTGCATAGTTGATGGTTTTCCCAAATACCTCGTTTAGCAAAGGAATGGGTAGTTAGAGTGACTGTGCGTGTTGTTGTCTGTTGCAACCACTGTGACCAGCGGAATAAGAGACCTATGCAGACTGTTCAGTCAATGGCACTTAACAGAAATTCAAGTTTGAGAATGTTGGTCTGCGTACGTGGTCCAATTAAGGAATGGTGCAGTTAGTATGTGTAAGCAGTTGACACATTATTTGAATGAGTTAATATTTAATGCATTTTAATATTCCTCCGAAGGAGAGGATGAACATCTTTTTTCCTTAATCTGGAACTGTATTAATTATTTAACTATATTAACTAAAAAAAGAATTCCAGCAATTTTGCTGGCATTGAACCAATATAAGACATTTTATAATGAAAAAGTAATGAAAGAATGGAAAAATTGTATATTATGAAATACAATAGTTTTGTTGGATTGCATAGGGAGTAAATAAACTTGCCTCCCACTGATGCTGTGTAGTAGTCATGGTCTGTATATGATTATATGATTCGAAGATTTACTTTTTACAACTTTGCAAAAGTAACATGTCATTGAGAGAGGGAAAGAAATCCTTAACTGTGTGTCTAGTGTTCAACTTTCCTTTTGTTGTGCCAAACTAAGAGGAAGCGGAACACACTAACACAAGCATGCAGGCGTGCATGCAGACAGACACCCTCAGTGTTTGTTCATGGTCGCCCCTGCAGTTAGTTTTGAGAGACTTCACAGAACACTTCACAGTTCTTTTCAAAATGTTGCTGCAGTTTTTACACACACACACACACAAACACACACACACACACACGAGAGTTGCCTTTTGGTGTTAGTTGGGAAGTAGCAGTAGAAGTAACCAAGCTATTTGTCTGTGAAATAAATCAATACTTAGGGCCTTATTTTACAAGGGCTAGCAGAAGGGGAAACTGTGTGTGTGTAACTGCATAAATGAAGGCAGGTTAGCTGTATGTTAGTGTTGAGTTTGTGAAAGGTTCCATACCATGGGGAAACCCTGTGTAGACAATGCTGTGGACTCGCTGGTCCTATTATTGACAGTTATTGCATTTCCTCAATGAAATATCTTATGCATAAATGTACATTTTGGGTTTAACCTAGAGGACACGTGTGGACAATGATGCAGAATGTTCAAGTTTCATGAAGCCTTATTCAAAAGTATGTTCACAGCTTCAAAGAGTTATATTCTGCATAATGATAAAAAGATTTATTTTATTTTTTTTGGTTACCAGGTAGTCGCCTCAGAGGCTTCAACTTAAAATGGCAAATGTTTACAAGATGTTTATCTCAGATCAGTTCATTTTTGAGTGATGTACAGGACTAACTGTAAAATTATTTATATTTTGTAGATAATAAAATAAATGAATTGTCAGATCAAGTATAACTTTTTTAGAAAATTAAACATGTACACCATTGTATGTAGGAATGTACAATGAACAGATGAAATTGAAAAATAAATTTCTGTCCATTTAAATATTGTCATTGAGCTTGTGTGTGTGTGTGTGTTCATTGGTAGCCATGACTGCAAAACCACCAGTAGGTGGAGCAATGACTACACGCGCTTGATAATCTGCGCTTTCATGGCCTACTTAATGAAAGCGCACGCAACATTAAAACAAAGTAAGAAACCTCTGCTCAGAAAATATAACATAGAAGGTTTAATATGTAGACCTCACAAGATTAGAATTGTATCCATCTTGAAGTAGACTAGAGTGCCTTGAATTGCCTTTGCGTGTTGTCTTAATGATAACACGGGCGTGTTGCCAAATTAGTCCTAGTTATGAGAAACGTTTCGTGAGTGTATCGGAAAGGGTCGATGATAGTTCTCAACTTAAAGACATTTCCTCATAAAACAGGACATTCATATCACCACCATTTTATTCAGGTAGTCGAAGATGTAATTCCAGTCTAATGCCAAAAGATGGCAGCTTTTGAGAGCACAGCCTACTGTCACAAGAAATAAAAGTAACTGTCCATGCACAGTGCACACTCTTACCAGGCTGAAATCTTACCAGAATATCTCAGTTTCTGTATTCCAATACTATTATTACCTCAAAATGATACTTCTGCATATAGACAAAGTCTTTGTATGCCTAAAATCTCTTATACAGCCTAGTCCCTTGTGCAAAATAAAATGCCTGTAGGCTATAGAAATAACTTTTCTTCAATGATGATGAATTTGATCAATTAATCTCTACGTAAATGTACAGACACTGACACTGACTCTGACTCACTTGTGGAAAATAAAATCTATAACTAGTTGCCTACATTCCCCCTCCCTACGCCCCGCGCCGCATCATAGTTCAGTGGGCTCTGACTCGGAAGGGTGGAGTTTCAACACCGCCTCGGAGGACCGGAGCAGGGAGGGAGCAAAGAAGTCAGAATTTGACATTTACCAGCCATTCGGAACATAATTTTCAGCTGGGGGAAAGGGATTGTAAACTCCGAAAACTGTTCTCCGAAAACGGCCAGGAACTGTAGGTAGAGGACGGACGAGGTAAGCAAAATGTTCATTTGTTTGCGCACTCAGTCGTACGCTACCCCTCATAAGAAAACTTTGCTGGTAAGGGCGTTCTGCTCGAGGCATTGACTCTGACTCCGCCGTTCTAACAACTTTAGGTGGGGAAAAACGTCAAATAGATTAAATATTCGAAATGAGTGCGGATGCAACATTACTTGTTTGAGGAACTGCTGTGGGCGAAGTATCCTCTGGAGTCTGCTGTCTTAGCGGCTGTGAGTTCCTCATCTAGTCAACTTTTTCCACATAGTAAATCCTGCCTGATAAAGTCAGTAAATCACATATTTCTGTAAAAACCTGTTATAATTAGAAGTAACCTACGGTATATTTAATGTGGTTGGATAGTTTGCTTTGCTGAAGCTGTTAACGGTGTCAGTATTTTTTGCTGAAAACTACAGCATGGCCTACAATTTCGTGACTGGTAGGTAGGCTCTGCGTCAGAGAAAACGTAGCATAGTTCAGTGCGACTACGTGAGCAATGTGAGTGTCTCAACTTCCTCTGAAAAGTTTTAGGTGAGTCCTTTATGGTTCTCTTCCAATTTAGCCAGCAGCCTAGGTGTGTTTATCTACATGTCCGAGATTTATCGTGGAGTTATGGGTAGGGAGGAGAATCGTTATCAACGTAACTCAACCGTCTATTTCTATGTAAATCGAACATGCATTAGCCTACTTCCTTTACTCAACAGTAGCCTAAGCTGTATTAAGAAGAGCTGCAACAATTGTAACCATGTAAAGAGAAACGTCTAACATTTTAGCGTCACACGTTTCGACTTTTTCTGTGTTTTTTGTCACATAGAGTAACATGACTTGCATCATTTTTTTGGGGGTGAAGCTAAACCATGTACGTCCACACTTAGATATCATACTTTTTATTCGTTCTAGCTCTATCTCTCATATAACTGTAACCTAGCCTACTAAATGTTTCTTTACATTGTGTGGGTCACCTCCAGTTAGCCAACATGTTATGCCAGTGAAACGGGCCCTCAGGGTGTGAATTGCAACACTAGAATGGCCCGGGGTGTGGTGCCCATCCCTCTCCGAGGCATTAAGAAGCGATAAGTTGTGTTTTGTCGCCGCAGGCGATATGTATTTGTAGGTCAAATAAAAGTTACTCATTAAACACTGCAGAACAGTGACTTTGCATGATGAGTGCTCGCTTTAACGAAGTAGCCTACAAAATGCATTAATATTTCCTTAATTTGGGGGATGGTAGTGTGGTGGTTAAGGACCTGGGATACCTGGGATTTAATTATATTCTTTGTATTACTTGTTGTTGTGAGTGGTGACAGTATGTTCACATGTGACAAGCGTCTGAACACACATCCATTACCTGAATAAAACACACATTGCCTGAATAGGTAATAGGATATGTTTGCAAGTTCTATGATTAAGGTACACATTGCTACTCTGTTTGTACTGTCATTCAACACATATCATGACACAGCAATTACACACACAGACACACACCACATACAGTACCGAGTTGGAGTAGCTCACTTATGGCCGTGTTTTTTGGGTCTCATCCCGCCTGAGGGCTTTTTTCGAGGGTGCTTGGAAGACTATTCAGTTCAATTATGTCTTGTCTGGCATTGGAAATCACATCCATGCAGACTGTTCACTGCTCAGTTGTCATAGACTTTGCTAAGGCTCAGGAGGAGTCACTGCCATGGAATATGCGAGTCTAGTCATGGTGGGCAGTACTCTATCGACCTGTTATTGTAAAAAAGGTTGATGCTAACGGGTAAATATCATTTGATAGTTGGTATGCTCTCCTGTTTGTTGCTATCGTAGGATGGATGCAGAGAATTGCAGGGAATTGCATTTTTCTCTTACCAGCTGACTTGTAGAGCACTTCATACTTTAGATGAGAAATGATATAACAGTGTAGGCTATCTTTGCGATGTTCTATCTTCTGTGTTATGTGGATCATGGTCTGGTGCATTTCCATCCTGTGATGTAGCACATCATATCTGTAGTAGTATTGATTATTGCTGATGCCCCATATGCCATTAGTCATTACTGCTGGGAGAGTACACTTCCAATAATATCTCTTTTCCCTGCAGTCATGTCATGTACCACACAATGCCCGCCATCATAATAAACAACAAAACAACAATATCAACAACCAAAACATAGCACTAATTACCAGTTTTGTTAATAGTGTTGAATTACATTTGCAGCGAAAACTTTCATGCCGAAGCACCATCATTGATGCTATTAGACAAAACCATACTAATGCTGTTTTACATCTCTGTTACTGAACTAATAATTTGGCAATTACTTCACTACTGCTGCAGTGTGTGTGTGTGTGTGTGTGTGTGTGTGTGTGTGTGTGTGTGTGTGGTCTGCACAGACAACATATAAGAAATGCAAAGAATTCAGTGTTGCATAATATTTTGTTATGGGTGTGTGAGTACAAGCTGATATGGATTTACTGTGGTGTGAAAGCACTTGGCGTGAAAGACCTTGACTTGGCTACAAGGAGTAACTACTGAGAGACACTACTGCGCTATTATGATGGTGCCCAGTCAAGCTGGAGAACAGCAGGGCACCAGCCTTTTGCACCAACCCACCCCCCACCCCATACTACCCTCCTTCTTCAGTCGCCCTCGTCTGGTGCAACAAGGTTGCCATTGATAGCACACTGTGTTGTATTGTAGTGGGCTGGGAGGTGAATGAAGGCCTCCTTTGTCTGAGAGTGAGTCTGGGTGCTGCTACTGCAAGACCCGGCCGACTCCTTTTGAGACGAGAGGTAAAGGGCAGGAGGCGCTGGTGATTTACTGCCCTCACTGAGGGTGGTAGTGGTGGAGGGGGGGGGGGGGGTATCAGGGTTGAGGTCGGGGAGTCGAGATTCACTGACCTTGCAGTGTGGCATAATCATTGCAATAGCTTTATGGAGTTTGTACTTTCATGTGTACATTGACATTGTCCACTAGAAATGTGGTGTGTGCATATGTAAACATAAGAGACAGGGATGTTGTCGTTGCTGTCAGGTGGAACAATGACAAAGAGGAAAGGTGATGGAACTTTCTTGACATGCAATGCATTTGTGACCTCAAGTTTTCTCTGAGGGGTACTGTAGATGACCCATACTGTCCTCCTTGTGACACCCAGGAAAGGGTTCACAATCTTTTTTTCTTTCCCTTCAGTACTCAAGACAGCCAGCATCAAACAAATTCTTGATCTTCCTCCTGTCCCGATGGCATGCAAGAGCATAAATGATGATTGGTGAGGGTCATACTTGTTGCCAGTGTCCCGACCTAGACATGGCATGAATATATGGCACTAGGATTGCCTAATCTAAAATCTGACATAGTGTCCATCGTGAAAGACAAAAATATTGTGTAGTCTGATCCCGACATCTCCTTCCCTCTCTCTCCAACTCACACACACACACACACACGCACACTCTGTATGCTAATGGTCTGATGGTCTACCTGTGTTTGCTCTAAAGGTTTTAGGCTGCCCCTTCCCATGGAAAGGCCGTTAGGATTGGAGACATGACTCTGGCCTTTGAAGTATTTCCAGCAGCTGGAAGCTAATGCCAGTCATAATATTTTGCACTTTTACTTTTTGAAGTTGACCTTTCCCGATGGGTCTGCCAGTTGAGACTAGTCGTACTGCAGTTTTTGCACGTTGATGTTTTCATGAAAAACAAAAGACGCGCTAAAGGAACGAAACGGGAAGAAAAGGATATTTCCCAAATGTGATTTCTTACAATCCGAGCCTTTGTTGTTTTTGAAAATTCGTTTAACGTTTCAGGTGCGGGATATGAGTCCTTTGAGTAACTGCTAGCACTAACTCATCTGAGGTTGTCTCTTTGGCTAGAGGCTGCAAAAAAAACTTAACAGAGCTGGATCTTTCATTGCAATCAAACAAAGCTTTTTTAATGCTAGAAGCCAAAGTCTTGGAGACAGAACTGAAGGACAGCAAGGAAAGAGGATGTTCTGTATGATGTCTAGAGGATGGGCTTTTTTTGAAACTGGAAACTGATTGCTTTCTCACTGACTCCTGACTTGTATGGTTCCCTTTCTGCGGATGTTCTGTTGTCACAGTAACAGTGTCCCAGCCACCTCCCTGCCGTTCCACTGTGATCACTAGTGGTCATTTTTACAGATGAGTAATCTCCATTAACCACATGTTACAAGTGGTACATTTCATGTACTTTTTTCTTCCAAAAGTTTCTCTCGTATTTCTCAACTGAGGTCATGGCTTCGTTTCCCCTGCATTTTTGCACTAGAGGAATTCTTCTTTTTTCTGCTCCATCACATGTATCGCCTACATGAAAGCACCAATCATGTGAAAGCCATCTTATTTTCCAGCCAGTTGGCTGGCCTTATCATTTGATGTGAGCTTCGAACACATGATGCTGTTTTCCATGATCTACAATGCTGCATTACTACAGCACTGTTGTTTCACTCGAACAACAGTGGAACAGCTGATCATATTATACCTCCTCCATCACCTGGAGGACTGATATAGTCAGGCTAATCAGGCTACTCTCTTGTGTGGCAGAGACTGTGTGTGTGTGTGTCTGTGTGTGTGTAGTGGTTTGTTTGTTAAAGTAATATGGATGGATGAATGGAAATGGATGGATGACTAACCTAAAGTTCTGCATGGCTCACCAGTTATACAAATATAAACTTCTGTCCTCATCGGTGCCTTAGTCACAGTTCATTCAGACAGTTACTTGAAAAAGGGTGTATTCAGTCCTAATTTAGCCACCATCATTCCTTCAGTTGTTGACTCAGCAGCACCCTGTCTTTCATCCATATGCAAACCTTATCAGACCTTTTTCGTATGTGTTTGGGCAGAGTGTGTTATTAAACTATATATGGCCCGAATGTTAACTGTTGAGAATATGTATGGGGATAGGTTTCACCGTGTTCTACAGTAAGTAGTGGTGGCGACCCGCATGTATTTATACACGGTAAGTACACAGTGGGTCTGGCGTAAAGTGTTTTTGGATGTATGAAGAGAGGAAAAAAGAAAGACACAGAAACAGAAGGGAAGAGCGAAAAGAGACGGAAAGAGACAGCCACAGGATGTTTTCTTTGGACAGGGGTTATGGATGCCCCATAAGGGAGGTCACTGGGTGTGTCACTGACCCCAACAATGGTGAGAAACTATAAGGAGCATCTTGTGTACAACAGAAGACTCAAGTATCTCGGTAGACCTCTCTCTGTTCTCTGTCCCCATAACAAACTGCCACAACTGTGCCCGTTGCATTCAGTATTGATAAACAGAGGTCAAGTTGCAGCACATGCATCATTCTGAATCAGCAGATTAATTTCAATACAAACCATATCAATCGTCAATTTATCTGCTGTTTGCCAGGACCACATTGCCAGCATTTGCAGTTGGTGTGCTCTCATCTCACGTACTCTCTCGCCCTAGTATGGTAGAAGCGGTTTGAGCTGAGAGAAAGGCTGGAAGCCCCTGCAGCGGTTGGATTTATGCGAGCACTGTGCATGCCCTGGCCCAGCCGCATTCCCATTTAGGAGATCTGGACGTGTGGTTTGTCTCAAGGTGCAGCAGGCCGCCCTCTTCCCAGTGTGTTTGCGAGCCAGCCATATTTGGTCAAAGCGCCACGCCAATGTTATTACTGTGGCGCAAGAAATCATTTGTTTTGGGAGTGCGGGCGGATTCCCTTGCCATGTAATAGGCTCAAAATGTGTAAAAGCTAATCAAGGTCAGTTGGCTTTAGATCATCCGTGTGATACTACAACCGGACTTGCTGTTGTAGAGGGATCTAATGTGATTCACATCAGTGAGTGGAAGCATGTTTGATATTTTATATATGAACAGGATGGGTGTGTGTGTGTATGTTAACTACATGGAGCTCAGTAGTTTATTTTCAGGAGCGTTGTCTGCACTCTGTACTTTTTATTTCAAGCTCCAAAATGGAGAAGTGTGGAGAACATGCCTAACAAAATAAGCATTTTCCTCTCATTTAGTTCAAACTTATAGCATTTACTTTAAATGCCATGATGAAGGTTTCATAGATTGGATTGTAGACTCTATTAGTTTTTCAGAAATGTAATAGTTCCCAATGTAATAAGAGTAAGACATCTGCTAAACACCATAAGCATAAATGTTGTGGTGGTAGGAAAGATATTTTATTTGATATAAATAAATTCTCCAAAGCAATAAGCAGCCAGTTTTTCCTCTAGTAATAGAGTTATGGCCATGAACTCCCTCACCACCTCATTTGCTATATGCTAATGCTTCTGCCTTGGTTTGTGTCATCCTTGCCTTTTCACATATGCCCTGAGAGCGTCATCCACTGCCCTACCTCATCTCTCTCCAAGTGATGGTTTACACGAAGCAACACTACCAAAGATACACAAAAGACATTCCTCTCCTGTGTTTGGCCAGGAGCTTATGGCCCATGTAGGATTTCTGGCATTGCTGGGCAGTTGTGTCATTGCTACAGTTGGAATCAAGCCGCACTGACTCAGTCTAAGCACTGCCCCCCTGAAACATTTGAGACCCAAGTATGAACAGAGTTGCTGGCCAAACCCAATATTTTTAGCAATTCTAGTAGTTCAGTTTAGCGTTTAAAAGGGAAAAACATGAGCTGGTCACCACAGTATTTGGAAAGAATGAGTTGGATATTACTGCAAAGTATTGAAGAACAACACAGGTTATAGTCTTTGTAAATATCACCCTTCTAGTCATAATCCTCTGACTCATTGCTGTCTACTCCTAGTAAATGTCAGTTATATCTGTTTGTCTGTTCTTAATATGGTAGCAACTTGTCAAGCACTGGCATGATGGAGCTCGTAGTACAAACCAAGCCCATTCTACCAAAAAAGATCTGCTTCAACCCTCTTTGGTACCAACACACCAGTGTTTGAGTCGTTTCCCTCACCAAACTTATTTTGCCTTACAAGGAGCTGTCCTTTCAAGAGAGATGAATTCCAAAAAAGTTTTGAGTGAAAGTGAAATATTATGGCCCAGTCTAAGATAAGCCATTTTGTTTGCAAGCAGTGTTCTGAAAAACTGAAGGGCCGCAACAACAGATATATTCACTTTGAAATACTCCCCTGGAATTGTTTATAATGGGGAGAGCTTTTATTTTTTTTTGATGGCTCTTTTTCAGTGTAAGGGAAGTAATTGAACCGCAGGTTTTGCCTTCACTCTGGCTTATTTCTGCTGTCACTAAATGGCGTTCTGTTTATACACAGCCCAGCTTTGAATAGATTTTCTGTGCACCAATGGTAGTTCTTGTTCTTGTCCTTGACCCACATTTAGTGAGAGCAAGCAACACGCATTTACTGGTGGTGTCACGGACGATAATTGTGCTCACTTTAATTTGAGGTATTTGGTCTGTGAAGAAGCAGCTGCTCGTCAAGTGTTGTAGGCTGTAATTTTGAAAGCTGTTTTGATGATGTGAAAATATCGGAACTCTCCACTTCCTCTTTTGAGATGGGTATGAACAAACAGGGATCCTTTCGCCCCCTCCTCTCTCATTCTTCTGGTCTCTTCTAATCTCTCTCTCCCAGTCCGTCTCTCTTCCCCCTCTGTCCATCTTTTGTGGCATGTATATCCTGCCATTATTCATGCAGCCCTCAATTGCTTTGCACTTTTCTTTTCTCACTATCAAGCAGATACTTCCTCAAAGAAGTACTGCAAAAAGCAGGTATCAGTGTGAGCGGAAAGATGGTGGACAGTAAGGCTCTTCAGTAAGGCTCTTCCCTTATATATTGCTGGAATTTGCCATCAGGATTTGAGCACTGCAGTGTTACACCGTCTCTACAACACCAGCCCTGTCAGCACAAGACTGCTGCCACTTACTGTCACTGAGCTGCCACTTTTTGCGAAAGACGCTGTACAAGGTCTTAACAAGGCAGATTCAGGTCTGATGATCGTTTGTTTTTCTGCCCTACAGGCTCAGAAAAGAGCTCTTGTTAAAACTGGTATTTTGCGGTGTCCGCAAACTTCATTGTCACGGTAGATGTTCTGCAGGGTCCTCCTCATTCAGGATTCTTGTTTATTTTCTCTGTGATTCAGGACATGGTTCAATTCCAGCCAGTTTACATTCAGACCAATCACATCTACACCATGGACTAGTGTCAGCATTTTAGGGTTTGGAATGTGCTGTGATCATTAGAACTGACCTCAAAATAGAAGTGTTTTATATCATTCAAGTTTATAGCTCTCACTGCACAGTAAGTAAGCAGAAGTGAATGTAGTTTGTAATATGTCAGTCATTATTATCTCTCTTTTCTCCATTTCGCCATGGAGTTAGCATGTGTGTTTTTTTTACCACCTTATTAATGAACTTCACAGAGGTTGGAGACAGCCCTTGCGTGTGGGCTACAAAGGTGAACTCGATTTGTTTAGTGCCATGACTCTCTTTTTGCACATGGAGGCCAAGGAAGAATGACAACATGTCACAGTGTAATTGGATTAATGGCTAAGTAGCTAGTGCTATTCATGCTATAGCGCGAGGCTTCCTTCTGACTGGTCATTCTCAGCGTGTGGTAAAAGAGCCCCATTGTTGCAGCTGACCATGGCTTTGTTGCGATGAAATGAACCAATTTGCCCATAGGGAGCCATCATTTTTAATCTCTGTCAGTGTGGTCTGTTTGGCTAGGCTCTTATGATAACTAATACTAGAAAAATGAGTGGGCTTTCTCTGCCTAATCACATTAGGATGCATTTTGTGAGGTGAAATGAAAAGCTCATCCAAATATTCTAGATAAATAATTGTCAAATATTACATAAAAAAGATTCTTTTGTGTTTAACATCAAATAGATGTATTTAAGTGTTTGTTATAGACACCTTTTAGGCAAAGTTGCACACATGTTGTTATCAGCACAATTACTTGGGTGGGTTTTACTCTTTAGTAATTCTTTGAATTCTTCAGAGGCCCGGTCACTCTCTACCCAAGCATGCCAGATCTGTAACTCCGGGGCCCGAGGCCCACAATGTAAACACTTTGCTGCTTGGCTGGCATCCTATCAGTTTGGCTCCACCATTTCAAAAAGAAACTTTTTGGATACTCCTCCCCAGCAAGGAAACCTACACCCAAAGCTTCAGACTTATGTAAAAGTTTGATTTCCTTTATATAAAAACATATCATATACAGATGCATGCATACGTAAATGGTGTATGTTATTTATACTCTAATTAATTGAATTACTTTAATTAACGCTCATCTACCGTGCCTCTTGTCCTATATGGAACAACAACTGATGCAACTGGTTTCTTGATGGTCCATGTCACATCCTCCCTCTGTAGTTCTAATTAAAGTTCCCAGTTTCCCACTGAGGTCCCTCTGGCCCTAGGCCTTTAGGGAGTGTGAGATGAGTGTATTCCTCTGGGTCGTCCCCTACGGCCCTGTGAAGGAGACACGGCGGCCCTCCCTCTCAACCTCACTGGCCAAAGGTCCATGGAGAATCACTGGAGGAATTCTGAAAGAATGCGGGACGGAATTCCACCAAGGAGCTGCAGCTTGGGAAGGAGTGTGTGTGTGTGTGTGTGTGTTTACTTCCTTGCTATACATTTTCATTCCAGCAGATTCAACAGACCTGGGTCTGTTTCAAGGGCCTGGCTGGCCTTTGAAGTTTACTGAATTTTTTAAGGTGTTGGTGATTTTAATGCCAGGTTGATTTGTGGAAATTAAACTTCAAATCACTGGAAATTTCAGAGCAGGGAACCTTCTGCTGAAACTCAAAGGATTTAGCTCATTACATTTTATGAATTGGACCAGAGCAGTAGCGCAGTGACTCACCACAAGCAGTTATCTAGACACCAAACTGTCTTTGTTAAACAGATGGCTATTCAGTTGAAACTTTTTGCAAAGCTTAATTGTTGGTGCACTGCACTGCCAACTGAAGAGATGGTGAAGCTCAGTTTTGCGTATCTGCTTGAAAATGCAGAGTATGCGTCAAAGACATCACTCTTGTCAACAGCCTTTCCTGAGTTGAACTGGACTGCCTCCCTTTTTTTAACATAGACAAGCCCACTTTTCTTTGCTTTTCAGCCGATTACTGTGCTATGCACGGCAGATACCCTGCATTCTACATTTGAATGTGTACAGAGAGAAAGAGATTAAAGCCACGGATTTATCTGACAGATCAAGCAGATGTTCGAGGACTATTGCTTACATTCCCCCCATGTTAAAGCCATCAAAGCCCCTGCAGATCCGCTGTCAGCGGGAGACTGGGGGAGCAGACTGGAGTGGCCTTGGTGGGCTTCACACTGGAGTGGCGAAAGTCACAGTTTAATGGTGCTGGGGCTCGAGCTGGGAACAACATATGGGTCTGGTGCGTGCACCAGGAGACCGGAAAAAACCCCCTTTACCCAGATATCGCTCGCAGTCATGCACCGCAGCTGGGTTTGTGGAGTGAATGTGGTAAAGTTGTGGAGGGAAATTAAATGCATGACTCTTCTTTGTAGTGGCACTTTTATGGTGCGTGTATGCATAGAGAATGTACTAATGATTCTTGTGTAGACTTCCTACTGTGAATTGGATCGCTGAAAATGTGAGATAAATGCTATGAAGTTTAACAGTTTGGATTTTGGTCCAAATCCAGAACTCTAACAGATGTGAAATGCCCAGATGTTTGCTCGAGGTAAACCTTGAGATACCTGTCCATATCCACTGTTTGTGTTGCGTTAACCCAGTAGGACCTCCCCTGCCCATCCCATATTTTCAATGTGCACATTTGTTACAACAGATAGGACAGACCAAAAGACGCCAGCCTTGTGTGTTTTGTAAATATACACGGAAAGTAGCCCCATGACTTCCATGTGGTGGAGCCCGATGAATGAATGGTGGTGCTTCTCCTGATGTGATGGCAACATTCTGCTCCTCTGGCCTGCAGAGATAAAGTCATATTATTAATAATCGCATTGTCCGCCGTCCTGCCTTGGTGAGCTGATTGCCATGAAGTTCGGTTAGATAGGCTCCCTGGGAGACATGCGATGACGCAGCCTGTGGTCAGAGATAGGCGAGGGCGGGAGGTCAAGTGATGCAAACCAGCTCTCCCTCGAACGCTGTCCTTTAGTGACCAGTAGGTCAAGGAAATGACTAGACTGAGTGGGGAAAGCAAAGAGGGCAGATTACGACTGGCTGATTGTCAAGTGGACTGCCTGCTTAGGCATCATCAGGACCATGGTTGTAATTACAGTGACTGGCAGGGTGTCTATGCTTGTGTCTAGTTATGTAGACAGAGAAGGCTGTGTTGCTTACCTTACAGAAAAATGTTACACTGTTGCCACATGTGTATTAGGGACCATACAGGATAGCAACACAAAAGGTGATGGATAAATGGTGGTGGGTAGGTTTTGTAGCTTTAGCTAGAAACCATGGTGAACTCAAATGCATTTACTGGTTAATGTGAATAATAATATGGGACCCTTTAGAAGATATCTGGTTTCAGTGAATCTGTCCAGATAAAGCAGAATCATACTAGACACAGATGTTCACAGGAAAAGAAAGATTTGAAGTGTTACTGGACACCATCCCCTCATCATAGTCATATTGACTTGGCCTTACTGTTGTGTCTGAAGATGGATTTTAGTGTTTCCCACATATTTTAGGTGTTTGCAGTTGAGCCAAAGTAAACCGACCACAGTGTTATGGTACCGTTTCAAACATTGATGTGCAAAAAGTAACAATAACAGTGTGAATTTGTCACCAGCACACAATTAACACACAACTTGGACGCACAGCTGTTGGAAGAAATACGTTGTGTCATTTAATATCTACAAGCTGCAAATTCAAAGGAAAAGTACTTTCCCATTATAACAGCAGAAAATCATCCAAGCAAATGACCAGTATCTCTTGCACTTTCACACTTCACATCCAGCTAATGGATTGGCCCAGGATCAGCACTGCATTATCACGATTCATTATCTCTTTGGAGGAGATTTTTTGGAGACACACATGCAGTCAGAAACACAGATTTTATTTAGTCTCCGGATTTGGCCTCATACCGATGTTCTCCATCCTTCTCTCCCCAGACTGAGAGCTAAGCCACCCGTTTCTCAACCGCATGGCCAACATTGTTTACAAGGATTTGCGTAATCTCTGGCAGAAAGCACAGACATGTACTGGCAGCTTGCATGCAAGAGTCTCACTGTCAAGAGGTTTCTCTGTCTGCAACCGTGCAACTTCCATACATCATCCATCAAAACACCCATACCTCCCTGCTTTTAAACACAATGCTCTATATGCTGCGTGCTGACCTTGGCCATTGAAATCATACAGGTCATGGAATACAGCTCACGCTGTCATTATATGAAGGCCCATATTGATCCGCTGAGGCGAAATGTTGTAAAGCAGAGCAGAGCAGCTCCAGACTTGTTTCCCTGGGTGATTGTGTAACTTGACAATTGTTGTAACTTGAAACTGTCAGTACAGTTTCTTTTGAACAGTATTTTTCTCATTTTAAGCAATAGACCCTGGTTTAGGATCTGCGTAGCTATATTAAAGAAACACAATGTAATTATTTTACCTTAAACATAATGGCTTCAAACTCATGCTACTCTGGAGAATGAAGTCTCTGACATTGCTAATGTGTGCCTGGAACACCTGGAATTGAGGAGCATGATCCTTTTTGTCAGTTTTTGATGAATTGGGCACATGTGCATGGGCACATGTGCATGTGCTTTGCAATATGCTTGACTTGTTTCTGAAGGTAAAATATGCACTTGACCACGTCGCATTGTTTACTAGGACACACTCGCATATTTCACATTGCAGCTTGACCTTGTGGTATCTTTCTCTTTTTTTTGTCAATTCCTTTTCGCTCTTGGACTTTGCTGTGGGAGAGCAGAACTTGTTTTGGGGAGGAGCGCCTGACTGACTGTAGTTCAGTTCAGGCTGTGAGACTCTGGCTGCATTGGGCTGTGTCAGGCATGGGCTATTTATGATCCACTGGCAGAGAGCCTGTTGTCCACTCGGGGAGTGGCGGCCGCTGTCAGAGGTTCCTCTTAGCGACCGTACAAAAACACACCATCTTCTCTGCCCCGGATGAGTTATTTGAACACTCGCATGGTGCCTCTGGATTGCAAGAAATCTGACAAATGAGTCATTTTTCCACGACTCGAAGAATCATGAGCGGAAAACCTTGACACTCCCTTTCTGCTGACTGCAGTCAGATGTGGGAACACCGGACGGCGGAGATGGTAAACCGGCCTAATTAAGTGCGCAGGCAGCTTGATTGAGATGTACAGCATCTCGGTGTCATGGCTGCCATGGGGTAGTGCACTGGTGAGTCATCATGGTGTGACCTGAAACCTCGAGAGAACAACGTTCTGGTCTGGCTGTTCTGACCGCTGCCAATCCATAAAATGTGTAATGACTTTTAAAATGACTTTTTAAAGACAAATATATGACCTTTTCAGCTACTGATCTCCGTCTGGCCCCTTCATAATTTTTTCCATCTGCATTTGGAATGAATACCCTGTCTTGACATTAATGTTTTTTTCCCCCAATTTTTCCTTCAATATTTGCTTTAAAGATGAATGTTTCTCATCAGCCGGCTTGAGCAGCTGGAATCATACTTTAGTTCCATGGTGAAGGTCATTCATTAACTTCTGCTCAACAATATTGCAGCAATATATAAAGAAAACACTCAGGGAGACAGTGTCCTTAAAGGGAGACAGGTGCACAGTGAAAACGTCACCATATTAAATGAGGGCCGATACACCAGCATGTTTTGGTGTGTGTGTGTGTGTGTTTGGGATGGGGGGGGGGGGGGGGGTGGCGGTGTGATGTCTATCTAATGACCCCAGAATGACCCTTTGTAAGCGGAATGTGGCTGCCTTCCGTGAAGTGATTTAAAGCGGTGCTGAATTTAGCAGCTGGTTGGCCGTCCGTCCAGCCAGGCAGGAGATCCGAGTGAAGGAAATAAGTCATCCAGCCCTCCCTCCCTGTGTATCATATCAGGGAAGACTTGGCCACCCTCCCGCTCACGTCAGGTTAAACCTTACAACGGTTGAATGGTGGCCAAGACTGTTTACTTACTTTCTGTGTCGTCATGGAACTTTTTATATCTTAAACTAGCCAAGGCAGTATTTGGCTAATGTTGGCATTTGATGTTCTACTGGTAGGCAAGGCAAGAGAAGGCAAGTTTATTTATATAGTGCATTTCTTACACATGGCTTATATAATGTGCATTACATAAACAAAAGCAAAGAATAGTAAATAATTGTAAATAAATTCATAGATCTGTTCAGACGGTGTGTAGACATAGCCACATCAAAGAGCACACAGAAATGATCAGATAAGTCCTTAATAGTTGTAGAGACATTGAAACCCTTTGTGATGAAATAGTCAAACTCTATGCAAATGGCTGACAACAGTTCACTTACTCTTCAACCAAAGATCCTTGATTACTGACCGCTCCGCTTCAACCCTCTCTGCCTCAACTATTCAAGAAACTTTAGCCAAATGTTTTGGAGGTCTGTAAATAGTCAGTAGCAAAACCTGCGGAGAACACTTAATAAGTACTCAATGAATGGAAGCGAGGCAAAAAGGAAATAGTTTTTCTTGCAGATTCAGTACTGTTGCCACGAGCTCCAGAAGTGGCAGAGCGTCCTGCTTGGCCCGTTGGAAGTGAAAAGTAGGGTTCAGCTCCTCACATTAGGCCCAGGCGTCTTCAGAGGCCCCATACTAATGGGGGCTAATGCGCCTGCTGGCCCCCTCAGGGGCTTGGCGTGCAGTGCTGTGCATGTTGATTACAGCATCAGCTCCCCTCTTCCTGCCTAATTAGCCGCTCGCATGCTGCGAAAGGACGGGCGGACGTCCCTCCTGTCCTGGCTGCCGCCCTGCTCACACCCTGGCGCCTGCTTAGATACGGTTACCGGGGTGTGAAAAGAGAGGGGGGTGGGGGCGTCTCGCCTTTCGCCCGCTGTATTTTCATATCGTCACTGATAGGAGCGGTCAGGAATAAAAACATAAACACCCGACCCTGCCCAGCCCCTGTCTGACCAGCGGTCTGTCTGCAGCCACTGCTGCTGGAGTCAGTCTGTCAGACCCCTCTCAGGTTTTTGTACCCAAAAAAAAATTGGTTGTTGGGGGGGGTTGCTGCATGTAGACTGTAGTGTCTGTACCGCAATCAGGTCCAAGTGTCCAAGGAAATAACACTATATAAATTAAATGAAAGCAAAACTATTATGCAATTCTATATTGCCCATGGTTCTTTATGATGTCTAGCACTAAAGAATTTGTCAATCATTGTTCATGCTCATGTAAAGTAACAATTGCTTTATTCATAGTAGTGCATCCTGTCTCAGACCCAACCCTCTTTAACCTCCCACCCCCACCATTAGTTTCCACCCAAAAGAGTATGAGCGGCACCCAACACAGGACATGCTGGACTGGTCAGAGAATGAGTGCCCTGTTTTGTCCATTAATGCTTTTGTGGGCTGTTTGGTTCTTGGAAGACCAACCCCTACCCAAGCCAAGCCCCCACCCCCCACCAGCCCCCAGATTGTTTGTGTGGAAGCTGGGAGGTTATGAGGAGCCCAGTTCGGACTTCCTCTCCTCTCACTCAGGATGGGCTGAGTGCAGCTCGAGGAAGGGTCCGCAGTGTGGTCTTTCACTTCTGCTGTACAACACAACAGGGAACTACTAGGGATATGTGGTTGTGGTAAATGGCAGTTGGATTTTGATAGTGGGAATTCCTTTTCACAGAGTTGGACATTCTTGTGAGAAAACATTCCAGACAGTTGTAATCTTGCTCTTAATACGTTTGAAGAAAGTAATGTGTATAGATTTTCTTTTATCATTGTCATAACAAACATTGTGGACATGCATTAACATTACACCGTTCAACTTGATTTCCTTTTGTGATGAACTACTCTCTGTCTTTCCCTCTTTCTGTCTACAACTATGCACATGTTTTGCCTTAGACGGCTTCCATGTTTTATTTTCCTTGTTTTTTTTTTTTTTTCTGGAGCTAAACAAACACTCCTGTCCCTCTACTGAGTCTAATTGCACCGGATGCAGAGCTCCCAGCTGTGGGAGAGCCAGCTGGTTGCGCTGCACTCTGTGCTCCGTGTGCCTCTCCAGATAGCTAAAATTCCCTTTTATGGCATTGCAGAGGCTTTCGAGACAGGAAATGACATCATGACTCACTGAGGTAGTGAGTGAGCGAGCGAGCGAGAGAGAGATACAGACAGAGAGAGAGAGAGAGAGAGAGAGAGAGAGAGAGAGAGAGAGCGAGCTTCTGCCACTACTGTGAAAGCATTCCGTATGGCCTGAGAGACTGTCTGCCCAGAATTTGAATCCTGACACTTCACCTAGACGGGAGCAGAAAACAGCTGCAGCCGCGGCGGCAGCAGTGACATCACCAGGCTCGAGATGTTATTTCATGGGCAGTGGAATGAGTGATCACGCAGGGCCAAAATAAAATTCACAGGCGCCTTTTTACTGCTCGGGGACTGTGTTGATTGACAACAAGTGACCAGAAAAGAATTCGGTTCACGCGGGGAGAAGTGAAAAGGAGAGTGAGGTTTTAGGTGTTGACATCAGTTAAGGGGAAGGCTGCAGAGGACATGCAAGATGCAACAGTGCTTTTGAAACCCTGTACGTGTGTGGTGTGAATATGTGTGCATGTGCATGTGAAAGAGAGGGTGTACTTTTATTTACGAGACAGAGAATGAGACCAAGAGCTTATGATTTAACTACACATATTATATTCTGTATTTTTATGTTTTGAGGCTTGCTATATTTCTGTACATTCTATTCCTTGGCAATACTATTTGTTATTAAATGGTCATACCAATAAAGTATATGAATTGAGTGCATTTTTCACTCAAATAGTGAGTGAATGAGCGTGTGTGTGTGTGTGTGTGTGTGTGTGTGTGTGTGAGTGTGGACTGTATGTGTCGGTAATGGGAGAGGCTCTACGTTCTCTTACACAGTAGTGACGTTCTAGGCTGCCCCTCCCTCCAGGAAGTGAGTGAGAGAGTGAGTAAGTGAGCTGCAGCAGGTCTGCAGCATTACCGGAGTGGGACGTGCCCAGCGTTACACACAGCTCAGCTGAACATTACTCACACTCATCCCCAGCTCTTCAGTCTCGCCGCTCTCCATAAAAGAAATAACAAAACTGACCGGTGTATGCATCATTTGCTTTGGGTGGGGGAATCCCGTGCAACGCTACCAGCCCCTTGAGACCACTCTGATTGTTTTTTTGTTGTTTTTTTTTTTAAACATGGCTTCGAAAAGTTTGGACTGCATTGCAGATGGATATTAAAGAAAGAATAAGCTTTGCCTCTTACCCTTTTAAGTAGGTGTTTACCCATTTCTGCATGTAGGTGTTTTAGTGATGACTGATGTTGTGGATTTAAGTTTTGCATGGGAGGGCAAAGATTTGTTTTTGGCGCTAAACATGTAAGTCTAGAGACCAGGGAGATCTTATCTGACACCTCCAGGAGATGTGGCATTGCCTACTCTGGTGTAAGTTTTATGACTGCACTCTGCATGTAATCCCTATCAGCTTTTCACCCCTTATTCTTGGTGTGCATACCAACTCTCCCCTTACTGCTTGTCATTTATCAGCAGTACTTCGGCACCGGGGGAAGCTTTCAGTTATCTCGATCAAGACAGACAGTGCAGACTGAATTTTCATCGAGCTGTCTGCTGAGGTTTTGATCTGTTAATAGATATCACCATGATAAATCATTGCTTCTAGACTTGATTAGTTTCCGTACATGAAGGAAAGACGTTCATACACTCTGTATTGTAAGCTGTGTTAAACACAATATCACTTTTACATTTTTCTCTCTCTCTTTCTCTCTGCAGTGAAACGAGGAGACCCCAGACTGCCATTTTCAAACGGGAGGACCTCTCCCATAACCACAAGTTTCTATCAGGTAACATATTACACTCTAATGAGAACCCCCATTGCAGAGGTCTGTACTCAAATGTGTTTATTGATCATCTCTACTACTGTGGATGATCAGTAAATGCTTGACTGTGTTTTAATTTGGTTTACTAAGGATTTATCAGAAATGTATTTTTTATCAGAAATATATTATTGGAACTTCTAAGATTTAAACTGGCAGGTCCTCCAGGTTACAGCTTTTCTCTCAAGAAAGGCCCTTTGTGACTGCTTAGGTTTCCACTGACTAGTTCATACACGTAACTTATGACGAAATAGGTTATCCAATCACATCTTTCCCATCTTTAGCTGTAGCTGTAACTTGTTTCAATTTCAATTTGGAATTTCAATTGTCATTACTTCCTTTTGGCTATGATCTAGCTGTCACTAATTGAACTAACAGAAAATCCACCAAGCCACACTCCTCTTTATTGAAGGTTTCCACAGTAGAGTCCCGTGGAAACCTGTGCTGCCAGTGATAGACATACAATGCTTGCATGTAGTACCTTTAAAAACTTCCTGTCAGTTTATTACTGTGAGGACTTGTCCTTACCGAGAAAGCACCCAAGTGTGTCATTTGAGCTATATGTGTGAACACGTAATTGATGCTGTCAGGGGCCCCCTTTTTGCAAGCTGAGGCCAACAGCTGTCTCAAGATACACCCTGGGGCCACCACCTAGCACAGCGTTCTAATTTGCATGCCTTGTTGGTGAGACCACTGTACACTTGCATGTTTTAAGAAGAGTGCAATGTTCTGCCCCATTTCCTCTCATCCCAAGTGTGTACATATTCCATTATTTAGCCTTAGCACACACTGGAAGTGTGTTTATGTTGTTAGACGTGCCGTGATTGGCAGGGTGGATATTAGTCACGGGCGTCTCAGTATTTCAACCTCTGACCCTTTCTTTCAGTACCAGATGCCAGAGGTATGAGTGAATGTTGCTCACTTTCTAATAGTGGAAATAGTGGCTTATTCTATGAGTAGCGCACAAGCCACTGATTAAGATTTTACCAGAAAGACTCATCAGGGCTCTCTGCTGTATGTGCAGTTAATTGGGTTTGTAAATACTATCAGACTTTGGTATTTACTCTGAAAATGACACAACTGTCTGGATTAGCTGTTGTTTTAAGCTTTTGTTTAGTCTGTGACCTCAGTGTGACTATAAACAACAGAGGTTTGTTTTCTGAGGACAGGAGGTGAAATTTAAACAACCTGCCAAGTCTTCTGTCTGACGTGTCAATTCTTGGGCAGTGAAAATCTGGTCATTGTGTACCTGGTCAGTGAATTGAATTTACGGGAATTCTTAAAGAAGCTTCTTCAGCTTCTCACCTCATTAGGGATGTCCCGATCCAGCTTTTTGCGATTCCGATCCGATACCGATATTGTAGCTTTTAGCATTGGCCGATACCGATACTGGCCGATCCAAGCATGTATTAAAGATTAAAGATATGTACTTATTTTGTTGTTATACTCATGTTGAAAAGGGTTTTACTCTTAAGAACAACTAGCCAACTTAATTAGGTTAGTTTGAATAATCCACAGTGGTTGGTAATGAGAAGCTGACCTGTTTATTCTTAACAGGGTTAAATAAACACAAAATAATAAATAGTCAATTAACCACACAAACTGAATTGGCATCAGTGCTCTGCTCTTGAACAACAAGAGTGTAAACCCAGGCTTAAAAAGCCATCAGTGCAAACAATATTGTAAACTGTATAAAAAAAGCAAAACACACAGAAAAGCTGAGTAGAAAATAAATAGTCAATTAACCACACAAACTTAATTGGCATCAGTGCTCTGCTCAAGAGTGTAAACCAAGGCTTAAAAAAGCCATCAGTGTAAACAATATTGCAAACAATATAAAATTATATATAAAAGCAACACACACAAAACCTGAGTAGAAAATAGTCAAATTACCACACACACACTGAATAACAACCCAAATAACTGTCACGCCTTCTACAGTATTGCTATCTCCTCCACACTTTACTGCTCCATCTCCATACTCCCTTCAAATTCAACTGTTTGCCCTGGCTGCAGTCTGAGCATGATGTGGAGATTCTTCTTCACAAAGGTGATCATTTCAACATGCTCAGGTGTCAGCCTGCTCCTGTGCTCATCAATGATAAGTGAGACTGCGCTAAAAAGCCTCTCACTGTTGCGTTTTAAAAGCGAAACTGATGCCACAACTGGTCTGGGTTTGCTGAAGTAACCTAGGCTACAGGCTGCATTTATTACAGAAAATCAAGCAACATAGCAAGTAGGCCTATCTACACTATTTAGAGACAGGAGCTTAGGTTTACCGCGACAACAGCTGTCACTAATTCACATCGTCGTAGGCTGCGCCGATGCACAGACTAAACGGTAAAAAAAAGTTATGATAGCCTACTGGAAGCTTCTACCCTTTTGGATGTGTAGAGTTGTAGGCCTAGGTGCACTTAGTTGTTAGCGATTGACCAGGTTGCTTTTTGAAATTAAATGCGTTTGTTAGGCTAGCCGATTGTAAAAATAGGGAAATTAAAGTGCGTGCTGTGCCTATACATTACACAAAAATCTTAAATCGCGGAGATAACATTCGTTAGACTGGCAAAGCTGTCAGCAGCAACATGCATAAGAGCCATAGTAAGAGGGTCTCGCGGACACTCACGGTCGCGGTTAACATTAGGCTATATTAATTCAACTGTGACATGAAATGTTTGCTCGATAACTTTAAATTCTTAGTGGGACATGCACATACAAGTGGGATGCTGGACAGGTCGCTAGGTGTGCTGAAAAACGCGGACCGGATTTGGGGGGGGGGGAAGCTGAAAAAAACTGGAATGGATTACCTACGTATTACCTACCTATGTACCTACCTATGTATGATTACCTACCTATGTAGTTTGGGTGCGCTGGAAAACACGGACCGGAGTTTTGATAACAAACTGGATCGGGAGACCGGATCGGGATTTGCCCGTGCAGGCCGATCCCATATTTTTTGCTAATATTGGCGGCCGATCCGATCCAAATATCGGATCGGGACATCCCTACACCTCATATTTAGTCTTTGTGTTATTATCTTAAAATGTCTTGGGTTCAAATAAACTGCACTGTTGATTAAGAGTGATTAGTAACAATGAAGATGTCATGACTTAAGTAATAATCTTGGCTTGAGCTGCGATCAACATGGGTATCTGCATCTTATTGTATTATTACTGCTCAGTGCAATGGTTTGGCCTCAAACAGAGGAACTTGAGGCACGTCTTTCAATCAGAAACCGAAACGTGACATGCTCAAGTCCTCTTCTCACCTATAGTCAGCCGAAACTGTGTCGAGAGGTCTGGAGACAGAAGAGAAACCACGCATATTTTTTTTTTCTCTCTCTTTCTTTCAATAACTTTTTTGTGCATCTATTTTCAGAGTTGCTGGGCAGTAGGGCTTAGGCCGTTGACCCCAGAAACTGATCCTTTCTGGGCCCACACGGGGCCAAAGAGTAAGAGCTCTATTTATACCACTGGCCCCGGCCTCCCCCTCCAAACAGCTCATTGTTTTAAAAAAGGGAAGTATGAGAGACCAGCCCACTGCAGCTGCACAGCCCGGACAGTTCAAGAACGTTATCATGTACAAGTCTTTCTGAATAGCAAGTGCACATTATCTGCAGCTTGATGCATGTGGTGCGCTGACTACAACACACCTGGCATTTCCACTGGCTAGCCAGGCTGTGCGTTATGTTGTTCTGTGGTATGGGTCAGAACACCTCAGGAAAATGTGAGGGAAGCTATCACAGCATGACATCACCAACAATATCAGCAAAAGACGCCAGTTAGCATGTTGGCAGGCTTTTATCAGTGTAAACAAGGCAGTCTGTGGTGTTTACAAGGTTTCTGTGCACTTTTTAACCAGGCAGCACGCTATTTTTAGACCAAAACTCCATGATGTTTTCTTTAATATGTTGTATTTTATTGTGTCCACAAATACTTTCCTCATTGTTGTTGAAGACTGTGAGGTACAACACCATACCATAGACTACTACTCACTTACACACGTACATTGCACAAGACTATAGATGGTCTTTTGTTGAGCACTGAATTTGGGACGTAACCATGAACAACCATAAACTCCTGGGAAAAAAATACTTCAAGCAAAGAAGTTTGCACAGTGCTGTATTCCCACAGTATGCTCCTCACCTGAAGAAAGACGGAGGGGGTACGCCATTGGAGAGACGGACATTAAAACGTCATCCACAAATAATTAATGGGCCGGCTAGCTCCACTTTAGTCCAAATTCGTAGTGCACTGCAACCATGCAGCTACACACATAATGCCATTATAAGACCAGCTTCAGTTGTAGTCATACTAGCTTAATCATTCCGGTGCTGTGTAAATCATCGTTTCAGTCGAGCCCTCATCTCTTCCCCACACGCAGCTGTGTGCTGTCATTCCTAGCTTGGAGAGAGAGGGCTGTGGTTTATAGGGGTACCTTGGGCCGCTGGCCTTTTGAATTCACTCACTGGCTAATCTTCAGAAGCAGATGTGTGACTTCTTTTACCCTCTCAGATTTCTGCCGACGGGGGGATTTTTAGGGTGACAGTCATCACTTTTATCTCAAAGTCATTAAAGCTGAATTATTCTACTTGTAAGTAATCTCAGTCATATTAGGTTTGGATGTAGATGTTCATAGATGTTTGTCTCTCTTTTGAGAAATATTGTCTTCCTTGACAATGTGTCTTTTGTCATGAAGTTGGTTATCAAGCATGTTTTAAGTTTGGGACTTTATTGAGGTCTTGGTTTGGTAATTTCTTGAGGCTTTCATGATGGGGTCATGAAACACAGCACCCCATTAACTTGACCTCAGAGCTGACCTTCCATACAGCATGTCTCCTCCTATAAAATTACTGGCATACCAACAAGCTTGGTGATAAAGCCACATTATCCATTAACTATCAAAAAGCCTGTGGTGTTTTTTTCTGCCACGTTGGGGGTGGTTGTGTTGAAATGTGATAGACATTTTTATTAGTTCATTGTTTTGAGGCAAGGGATCTGCACATTCCTCAGATCTCTGGCAAAGTTTGGGAACAAGTCGGAGCAGGAGTCAAACTCTTTCAGATGAGGCATCAAAGCCTCGTCCTATACTTGGAATTTCTGTCGCATTCGACCACAAACAGCTGAGGGAGGACTTTGACATGCAAAACAAAAAAAACGTCTGTGACTGAACTGGGGAAAGGAGTCGGGGAGCTTAAGTTTAAAAATGTGGAAGAGCATTTTTTGCTTTGCATCACGTGTGTTTCTGGTTAACCAGACAAAAGGCACTCTGGCCACGATTTATATTAAGTATCCTGTAGTTATTTGTACTTAACAACACCGATAATATGAATAGATGAAAACAGTGTAGTTTTTATATAGTACATGTTGTACTTGGGGTTTAGGCAAGGGCTACTTTGAAGTTTAGGGTCTGTGACGTGTAAGAACATGTACGTGCACATGAGAAGTGCACAGTAATATTTATTCAATTCAATTTGTTCACTTCAAAACATGGGACGGATCTTTTGAGTGTACGCTGTAGAAGAACTGCTGCACTGTGACCGATTGCTAGTTGACTCTTCCTGAGTGACCGCTCTGGGCTTTGTGGTAGGTGTCTTGTTTTATTTTCATCCACAGCTCGACCTTGTTTTTTCCGACCGGGGATGCCTCCCTCTCTCTATCTTTCTTTCTTTCTCTTTCTCTCACATGCTGCTGGGGCCTCTTTAACTCTGCAGCCAAAAAGACGACGTCAAAAGCCCGCCATTAAAGCACTGCACCACCCACCCCCCCCCCCCCCCCCCACCCCCTCTCTCGCCCCCAAACTCTCCTAAATTTGGAGTGATGATCAGGGGGTCTGGAATGCTGCCAGGAACCCCCACACCTTCCCCTCAGGCCATGTGAGAACCAGGCCAAATGCCCAGCGGGGACCACACCAGTAGTCAATGAGCGTGAGGAAAGATCCCCACGGGCTTGTGAAGGATCCGGCTGCTGGAGGCATCCACTCCTGAACAAACGCAGCCTGGGAATCTGGATAAACTCTGTGTGTGAGGCACATGATCTTTTATTTTTTAAAATTGTATTTTTTAAGGCCTACTCCATTTAAAACCAATTGTTCCTCTGAGAGAACATTACCTGTTGCACAAGCCTTGAATCATCACATTTTTGAAACATTCTTCTTCAGGCATGCCCAGACTACATCGTGTGTGTGTGTGTGTGTGTGTGTGTGTGTGTGTGTTTGTGTGTGTTTGTGTGTGTGTGTGTGTGTGTGTGTGTGTGTGTGTGTGTGTGTGTGTGTGTGTGTGTGTTGTGGATCGATGCTCCTATCATGTGTCCACAATTCCACTGGATCTGGAGGATGCTAAACGCACTGGTTAACCACATCACCCTTTAAGACCCTTGCATCATTTCAAGTAAACCCTGAACTGGTGGGCTGTTCCACATGTTGTGGCAGCTTTTGGCTGGACAAAATAAATGTGTTTTCAAGCACTTGTTTTATTTCCCACCCTTTATGCAGACATGTTTTATGGGGAATGCCTTTGGTTTTAAATCCAGACATTTTCATTCAAATAGGAAGTTACCAAAACATCGTAAAAGTCCTCATTCACACCAGCAGGTTGGCCTGTGTTGAAATATTTAGGATGTTTTTCCGTTGTTGAATAGCAGAATGTGAATGCAGTTGATGCGCCTCTCAGTTCATAAGCTTTGCAGCACGCAGCTGTAGTCATGCATAGTCATGGACACCCATACACACCCTTGATCTATATACAGAATATAAATAACTCCCCAGCATTGCAGGTCAGTTATTGTTTGCACCTCACTGCAGAGCACAGGTCATTTTAGTGGTAACCGCTGCATTTAGTCTACAGTGGTCATGGTAGGGAGACGTTAGTGCTGTGTAACGTTCCGTTGCAGATCTGAGTAAGTGCTTAGGGCTGAGTAAGGGTTTCATGTCAAAAGGCAAATTAATTATGCACTCTAGTGTAAAGCTGCGGTGGCCAAACTCGTAGGTGTTGCATCTCTGCAACTTTGCAGATGGAACGTGAGTAGTTCGTATTATCGTTTTTTTGAACTCACTTGCGTCACAACTTTAGACTCTAGACTGTTTCTGATTCTGCGCTTGAAAGTGGCTGCTACATACACCAGTGACTAAATCCCCCCATGTCTACACAGAACTACTGTACACCCACATGTTTCTGCTGACTGGGTGAAATCTCAGTGATCGCTACATACTGAAGAGAGTTGAGAGTGATTGCATGTGGGCCAGAGACTACAGACCGAGGCTAAGGCTGTATTTTATGCACTCCAAGTGGTAGGCCAGAGTCATTGTTTGTTTCTCATCCCGGAGCCCATCCCTGACTGTTGTGTTTGTGCCTTGGCCAGCATTCTTTCGCCTGACTTCAGGCCACATCCTGTAGACTATGGGTGATTTACGTGTGTGTCTGTGTGTGTGTGTCTGTGTGTGCTTGCATGTGTGCATGTGAAGGCAGAGTGTGATCTCTGTTAATAAATTAACTTGAGAGGGAGTCTGAAGTGTAACAGAAGTCTTGGTCAGAGGCAGCTGAACGCCCCCTCCTCTCTTTATTCCACCCAAAAGCGTGAGATGAGGAGGGATGTGCCAGGCTACATTCTGTAAAGGAAGTTTGTCTTTGTCTCTCTCTCTCTCTCTCTCTCCTCTGAAAGTGATCCAGTTGGGATGCCATGTTGGCAGGCCAGTCTCTCTTCCGCTCTCTCTCTCTCTCTCTCTCTCTCTCTCTCTCTCTCTCTCTCTCTCTCTCTCTCTCTCTCTCTCTCTCTCTCTCTCTCTCTCTCTCTCTCTCTCTCTCTCTCTCTCTCCCCTACTCTCTCTCTCTCTCTCTGTATCAACCCAGGTCCCAATGCATGAGTACGTGTTGCCAAACCAACCTGAGTGGAGTCGTTCCGGAACTCGCCGTAGAATGTCTGGAACATGCTTCACTTGCTTTGTTGCTAATGACATATTTGTTTTTAGCAGAGCCCCATTAAAGTTGGCTTAGCAACAACAAACCGTGTGGCTCATGTGAAAACCATTGCAGTTGAATTCGGATGAATATTTCGATCCGTTCTGCGGTGTACTTTCCCTAATTTTTACACGGCCGACATTGCCAGACTGTTGTCGTACTCCTGGACACAATTGATGTCCTTGGAAATATTTGTAGTTATTTTAAGCAACCTTGAATGTGCAGTTGTGCCCACATAAAGCCTGACTGTCAGGTTTTACACACGGCAATGTTTCTGTTCCTTCCTTTTTCAGGCTTCAGCATCCCTCCTGTAAAAATTCCCTCAGATTTGGGGAAGTAGACACAGTTGTGGCTTTACATGCTGACCTACTGAAACTAAAAGCACTCTTTCTCAGTAAAAAAAACACACACTTACTCACATCCTCATCACAAAAGGGCTAAAAAAAACTTAATTGTTTAATGTCTTCTTCAAACACAATTTTATGGTATGTTAACCAGAATGGTGGTGACTTATTTCCTGCTGTTTACACACCTCATCTGACTAATAATGATGATATGTTGGCTTTAAAGTGTGTGGACAAACAGTCATAGTCAGTGTTTGGCAACCTTTGGAATAGGTAATTTGAACACACCGATAATCTCTCAGGGCATTTTGTTTCTTATGTCAATCAACCTTTGCTTGTGTGTGTGTGTGTGTGTGTGTGTGTGTGTGTGTGTGTGTGTGTGTGTGTGTGTGTGTGTGTGTGTGTGTGTGTGTGTGTGTGTGTGTTTTTTTCTCAGGTGAAGTAGCGGCAAAGACACAGCGGCAGCCATGGTGGCCTTGTCACTGAAGATCAGCGTGGGGAACGTGGTGAAGACCATGCAGTTCGAGCCCTCCACTATGGTGTACGACGCCTGTCGCATCATACGGGAGAGAGTCCCCGAAGCACAGCTCGGCCAGCGTGAGTCTCTCTCTCTCTCTCTCTCTCTCTCACACTCACACAGAGTTCCAACACCTTCACATACACACATACAAAGAACACCCCCCCCCCCCCACACACACACGCGCACACACACACACACACACACACACACACACACACAGTTCCAACACCTTCTTCACATACACACATACAAAGAACACCCCCCCCACACACACACACGCGCACACACACACACACACACACACACACACACACACACACACACACACACACAGTTCCAACACCTTCTTCACATACACACATACATAGGTGCTCCCATACACACTGATCCAACTATGTTTGTCCTAACGGAAAAAAAACACCCAACCAAATACACACACATCCCTCCTTACCAACAAGAGCAAACCTGTAATCAATGATGGTGTAGTCCCTGCCTTGGCATTAACCTGGATTTCAGGGTGGGCATTGACACTTCTACTTGGGCAGCAGTGTTAACCTCGCTGCTCCGCTTGTTTTATCATCCAGGCAAAGCGCTGCTTCGTCAGCATGCTTTCAGAGGGTCACTGGCCAACTATGCTGCATGCTAGAGGTGTAGAACTTGACATTATTGATATGATGTCATGGTTCATGGAGTTAGGCAGATGGATTGATTTAACAGTCTCGGAGATTTACTACATGCATACCTACTCAATTTTGAGAATTAGCAGTTATGCAAAAGTTTAATTCTGTGAATTATTTGACTCCGGAGCCCATTTATGCCGTGTAGTAGGTCTGAGAATGCAAGCGAGACCATAACGGGACTCCTAAACGTGAATATGGTGCATTCGCACGAAACGAGGCACCAGACTGACCCGTGTCGCAATTTTCCTTTTTTCCCTCTGAACCCCACCAAAATGAAATCATTCCCAAGCTCATGATGCCTTTTTTTCTCTCCCTTTGCACACGAGGCTGCCTTAGGCAGCGTGCCGCCAAGATATTGGAGAATCAAGTGATTTCACCCCTCCACACCCTCGTGTCACTGAGTGTGGAATGTCTTGCGCGTGATGTGTCTTACAGCAGGCCCGCCCTAGCCCTTAGTGGGTCATATTCACCATGAGTCCGGCTCTTCCTGCGGTCAGAGGGGACACCCTGCTACAGAGGGTCCCTTGCGGCCTGCCAGCTGGCTGGTCGGCCCTGTGGCGTCAGGGATTTGGGCTTTTAACGCGGCACTGACAAAAACAAACAGCCTGCTCAACTCACCATATGGCTTCATTATTTGGCCTACTTCAGGCAAAATGTTGAAAGATATTATAACACATACACACACACACACACACACTCAGATGGACACATTTGTGTGTTGTTTGATTGGCTCTTGATAGTCATTTCTGGGCAGAATATCAGCAATGCTTGGATTAATCCTGGAAAATCCTATTCTACTCAGATGTCTCTGGTTTTGCCAACAACTTTTGCTCCGCAATCTAATACACAAAGCATGTCTGGACCCCCCCCCCCCCCCCCCCATATAAATTCATTCCCATTTGTAGATATCTGTGTCATTATTTACTCTTCTCTGTGGAGTCTTTTTGACTGTTGTGGAATATTCTGTCATGACACATTCTGGATTAGGTATCCACCGATAGTCAGTGCAATTCATTTAGTTATGCTTTCCAGCAGCTTGTCTCCACTGTGGAGTGTGGGTGGGGGTTGGAGGCGGGGGCGGGCCTGTGCACGGCAGGTCCCCCGGTGTTGCATAAGCATTTCGCGTTTCTCATCGCTTGCGTTTCTTACTGCTTGCGGGGGCTGGTGGGCCAGCCCAGGCTCCATGCCTGTCCTAACCTGTGAGCAATTTTCCACTTTTATGAGAGGGGGAATGGGGGGTGGGGGAGACAGCCCCATGGCCAACAGCAACAGCTAATGTGGAATGTTCAGCATCTTAAATGGCAGGATCCACTCAGCTTTGGCAAGCCATTGGAGTGGAGGAAAGCACACAACCCAAGGCCCTGTGAGGACTGAATTAAAGCTAAAGTGCTGATGTGCCACAGAGAAGTGGGGAGATGGTGGTGAGAGCAGGGGCCCTTGTGGTGTGACCGGGGCTTCATGTGCAGGAAGTGTCAAGTGTTCCCTAACAGCCAAATGATGGGTTCTCCTCAGACTGTGTTTTTGAAATTGACATTGATGACATATAAGCTTGTATGTGTCTGTCTAAAAGTTTTTTTTTTTCCCCCAACAACAACCAAAAAAAACATTACTATGTACCCATTCATTGACGTCATGCTATCCAACCCAAGGCATTAAACCCACTAGAGCAAACATGCCCAATTTTAGAGGTTTGGGGATTCCAATTTCTCAAATGTCAGATTCCACTCGTACGGTGGAATGACTGTATGAGTGCAGGATTTGCTGTAGTGGAATGAATGCTGTAATGATGGCTGCCTGTGACTGGGGAACCGCGGTGACCAGTGCGGGGAATCTAATCTCACCCACTCACTATGCTGCTCTATTCTGTTCACCGCCAGCCAACGACTACGGCCTGTTCCTGTCTGACGAGGATCCCAAGAAGGGCATCTGGCTGGAGGCGGGGAAAGCCTTGGACTACTACATGCTGAGGAATGGGGTGAGTGAATCAAGGAGGTGTGTGTGTGTGTGTGTGTGGAGAGGGTGGAGATGTGTGTTCTGTGAGTTACTGTGTGTGACTTGAGTGCGTGAAAGTGAGGTGTAGGTTTCATGGTAGTGTTCTGTCTGATGTCTGTGTGTGTGTGTGTATCTGCGTGTTTGTCTTTGTGATGGCGTAATATCGCAGCATGTGTTGCCCCTGACCACTCTCGACCTTGTTGGGTCACACAATGACCGTTGGCCACAGTGACCAAGCGCGTCATCATACGACTTAGTCCCACAAGCCATCGAGTGTCACCCACTCCAGATGAATAACATTCTCCCCGTGCCATCGCCACCTTCACTCAAGCTGTAACATGAGACACCCATGACGCCTCAGGAGTATGACGGAACTCCGTAATGGTCGAGGTGACCTGGGCTTGTGGGAAAAAGAACGCTTGATAACTTCTCAGAGTAGGGCTACAGTAAGCCATGCAAACCCAGGCGATATGAGTAAGCTGTTACCTGAGATGCTCCCACCAGATCTGATTCAGTTCTCTTTCGTAAGGACTAAATGGAAGCTAATACCTGACATGTCATATTACCGCCATCCCATAACGTGTTCCAAATATACATGACGCATCACGGGATGTGTTATGTCATGACGCACTCAAGTAGCCTGACAAGTTAATTACTGAATAGGGTTCACTCCGAGTGTATTTTTACCACACACATACAGTACACTATGATATGATTAAGAGACACATTGCTAGCAGAAAAGCTTTTGGCTCGTCTGTTTCATTCTACTGGTTGTAGAGAAAGTTAAAGCCACGCTATGCAAAAATTAACCTCTTTTTGAGGGATGTTTTTTTAATAACCAACTGTTTTTGTATGTGGTATTTGGTAACTTCAAATTAATTTTGACATGTCGTTCCACTACCACCTACCACCTGTCTGTGGTACAGAGCACAACACCTTCACCAACATCACCACCATTCACCAAAAGACACTAATAAACATCCAAGAAAACTTTTATCAGTGCCTTTATAAGAACTCCATGATTCTGCGGCCTTAATAGTAACCAAGGTAACGTGTTGTTAACAGGACACCCTGGAGTACAAGAAGAAACAGAGACCCCTGAAGATTCGCATGCTGGATGGGACAGTGAAAACAGTCATGGTGGACGACTCTAAAATCGTCAGCGACATGCTCATGACCATCTGCGCAAGGATAGGTGAGTCTAGCGTTAATTTTCTAGCTTTCTGAACAACATGCCTTGAAATGCTTCCTCAGCCTTTGTTTCATCTTTCCTGTTCAGCATGCCTGTCTGAACCCGACAATGCTCTCTTCATTAGCCAAAACAAACCTGATTTTCGTTCCATGACTCTCTAAATTACGTTGACGATTGTAATTTAATACACTTTTTGTTGAATTCAGCAAATTGCTACTCCAAGGCCTCTAGCTGCCCTTTCTGTGCGTGTGCGTGTATAGTCCTGGCTCTCTAAATAGAGAACAAGCTTAGTGGCTTAGAATGAGCCATTAACAGTTCTAGCCAATCAACACATTGCTTCAGGAGTATGGAAACAAGGGGTGTGGTTTGAATGGTTCGTCAGTGCTAATATCAACTTTTTGCTAGCAGTGCTTGGATCAGCAATAGTTCCTCTGTTCAGGGGAACTACAGGAACAGGTCTGAGAACTTCTCAGTCTTTTTGAGACGACAAAATCCCTGTAGAAACCACTGCTTACAGGTGTTTTGCTGCTGTTCCCCAGGCATCACAAACTATGACGAGTACTCGCTGGTGCGTGACATCCTGGAGGAGAAGAAGGAGGAGACCACAGGGACGCTGAAGAGGGACAAGACGCTCCTGAGGGACGACAAGAAGATGGAGAAGCTCAAGCAGAAGCTCCACACAGACGATGAATGTGAGTACTGTTCCGCAGTGGGTTCCCATGTACTCACATTACATTACATTTGGCTGACGCATTTTTAACCAAAGCGACTAATAACATGGTAAACAGTTTAAGCTTTTTAAAGCAATCCTCTCAACAATTTCAGGACAATTTAACAAAAAAACAAATTTAATCTGTCGCCAAATTCAAAACGTTCTATGTTCTACCCTTTGATTATTGTAAAGGCACTGCTGGATATCTGTTTTTATCCTGAAAAGCAGTTTTGCATGTGTACTACAAAGTACATTGTATCAACATAGTGCATGTCTGTTTGGTTATTGGTTTGGTTATGAAAATGAAATGAAAATTACAATGTTCACTGTTTCTTCAAGGGAGGTGGGTGTTGGGAAAGCACAGTAAACCTAAGATCTGTTTTAGCTAAATATATATTTGTTTATGAGAGTAATGGCTTTATTGTCTTGACAAAGCTTGTCTCTGAATTTGTGTGTGTGTGTGTGTGTGTGTTTGTGTGTGTGCACAGTGAACTGGCTGGACCACGGGCGGACGCTGCGTGAGCAGGGCATTGAGGAGACAGAGATGCTGCTCCTCAGGAGAAAGTTCTTCTACTCAGACCAGAACGTGGACTCCAGAGACCCTGTGCAGCTCAATCTGCTCTATGTGCAGGTAATGTTCCCCCCTCTCTCTCTCTCTCTCTCTCTCTCTCTCTCTCTCTCTCTCTCTCTCTCTCTCTCTCTCTCTCTTCCCCCCCCCCCCCCCCGGGTCTTTGAGTCCTAGGCCCAAACACACACAGTGGCCCCTGAACATTAATTATGCATCTGCAGTGATGTACTAGCATATCGCCGTGACAGCAGCTAATGAGAAGAGTGTACACTGGGAGGGGTGTGAGCATACTGAGAGGATCGATCCTCACGTTACTGAGCAGTGTGAGAAGGGAAGATTGATCCTAGCCTTTGATAGCAGCCAGTGTAAAGTTTCCAGGGGCTGATGTGTGTGATTGTGTGTGTGTGTCGGGAAACCCCCCCTGTTGCCTGCCCGTGCTCTGTCTCCACAGCATCAAGGGTGGGGTGCATGTACATGTGTGTGACCTCTCCCATGAAGGGAGATATGGATACTTCCTGTGAGAAAAGTCACTGCTCCTTACCAGAGGAAATGGGGCAGGTAATATTAGAGAAGTGACTTCCAGCCCAGCTCGAAAATGCCACAATCATCTGAAATTGTTCACCCTTTCTCTAGCGGTGATGTACTGTACTTGGGGAAATGAATTATTGATGTAGTGTAAATTAATATAAAGTAAGACTTTAATATAGTTCCTATGGTATTCGAATCCAACCCCAGTGCGACTGGCACAGTGCTTCTCGGAAATGCGTTGCTCGTCCTGCCCCAGTTCTGCCCGTGTGGTCCCGCCCGCTCGTCTGGGGGCAGCTCTATTGTTCCGGCCCGGCTGATCCCTCCAGCACAAACACAGCTGGAGCAGGATCGCGCACGCCACTCGGCAGGCCAACACAAGCAGTGCACCGTCGACTCACACTGGCCCTGTTTATATCTCGCCAGTCTCCACAGAAGAGGCAGTAGCTAGCCCGACAGGAGGCCGGGGGGAGGGAGATTACATTTCAGGGCCTCAGTGCTTACACTGGACGCAGTCGACTGCTGATTTCTCAATATTTGAATATATCATTATGGGAATGACTGGTATTGATATGTGTGAGCCATGTTTATACTTGTCCCTCCATATTTCTGGAAGGAATAGTTTGGATGATAGTGTGGTACTCAGTAGCTGTTTATTTGACTCTAATCATCTCATGTGCGTATCAGTTAAACAATCAATCACAGGATTTTGATAAGCAGTTTATTGTATCAGCATATTATTTTAACGATGTAGTATATTTTTATGGTGTTGTTTATAATTTGGGCTTTGGATTGTAAAATGTTAAACTCTTTTTCACATTTTGCCCATGACCATCACAGTTGGAGAGTGGCACAGGGGTGTAGATTGAATTCGGTTTAATCTCAGTTAAATCGAAGAGCGTGAAATGGGAAATAAAAAGACACTAATTTGTCCATTCTCTGCTTTGCCTCTTCTCTCCAGGCCCGTGATGACATCCTGAACGGCTCGCATCCTGTCTCCTTCGACAAGGCCTGCGATTTCGCCGGCTTCCAGTGCCAGATCCAGTTTGGAGACCACAACGAGACCAAGCACAAGCCAGGATTCCTGGAGTACGGAGAGCTTCTCTGTCTTTCATTTGCCTCACCCTTTCCTGCACTTTCTTTCTTTCTCTCTTTCTTTTTTCTCTTTCCATGTCTCTTTCTTTCTTTCTTTCTTTCTTTCTTTGTCTGGTCTTTCCTCCCTTTGCTTTTTCTGTCTCTCCACCTTTCTTTCTTTCTTTCTTTCTTTCTTTCTTTCTTTCTTTCTTTCTGTCGTTCTCTCTCTCCACCTCTAACTTTAATTGTCTTTGTCTTCTCTTAAATGTACTTGAAATATAATGACTTGATCTTGTGCCAAACCTTTAGTGAGTATAGTATGAGACGGAGTCGGGCCAAGTCTAACAATAGATGTAGTGAGTTCATGTTCTGTTCACGGGGCCACAGTATTGTTTTTTAGCACCACTGAAACGATCCAGTTCGCCACTCAGGGCAAAAGCACATGTGAATGTGGCCTCACTGATCCCTGGTCTCTGCGGAGTCATGTGAAGGCGTCTCTGAGTTCACTCTGTTCTACTTCTGCTTTACAGTATGAAAGAGTTCCTTCCAAAAGAATACATCAAGAACAAAGGCGAGAGGAAGATCTTCCAGGTAATGGACTTGCGTGCGTGCGTGTGTATGTGCGTGTGTGTGTGTGTGTGTGTTTGAGACTGTGAACGTGTAGAGTCTGTTTCCCACCGAGGTCGCTCTCAGTTGATCAGTATTGTGCGCTGTGCCGCTCCTCAGTGGTTGTGGCGAGGGCTCTTTATTTTATTATTTAGCTCCTGGGGGGGATGAAAACCCAGACTAAAAACACATGACCCAGCACACAGGCAAATCTGAACCATTTGCAGCTCAGTGTGTGCTGGTCCCCACTGCGTGTCCTATCCTAAGGTCAGCGCCAGTTTAGAAGTGGTGTGAAGTTATGGAAAACCACATCAAATCAAAAGGGAACTATGCCTTGGCTATATAACAATGACCCCGCTGAAACTCAATAGTTGTATATGTTTGAAAATATGACCAGGTCTGTGTATGTTTGCATTGCTTATTTACTGTTAAACCCGCACATCGGTCATCACAGCGCTGTGTGAGTTGGAACAGCTGTATGTAAATATGTCCATATTCCAACAGGCCCACAAGAACTACCAAAACATGACTGAGATTGAGGCCAAAGTCAGCTATGTCAAACTGGCCCGCTCTCTCAAAACCTACGGAGTGTCTTTCTTCCTGGTCAAGGTAAGGGCATCATAAACATTACAGAATCCAAAAACTACACTTCCCTATAGTATCACCGTGGGCCTAATAATCTAAATCATGGGCAAAGTGCAAAGTCAGACAACAAGCAAGTGTTTAGTTGGTATTGGATTAACAAATAGATTTTGCCAAGATATTGAATTATATTAGCTTTGCTTAGATTTTGCCCGTTATTTGAATTAGGGCCCTTTGACTCATTGCGGTGTTTTACTGAACTAATTTCAGGGTGTTTGTCAGGTATATTGTACCTGTTGTTTTGATAATAATGATAGAAATAGTGCTGACTTCGGTGGGCCATGTCATTGTGCTGTTGTCCGTTTGCCATCTGCAGGAGAAAATGAAGGGGAAGAACAAGCTGGTCCCGCGTCTGCTGGGCATCACCAAGGAGAGCGTGATGCGTGTGGACGAGAAGACCAAGGAGGTGATGCAGGAGTGGAGCCTGACCAACATCAAACGCTGGGCCGCCTCCCCCAAGAGCTTCACGCTGGTCAGTCAGCATTTCAGTTCAATCCTAACCTCTCGGCCTGACACTTCCTTGTTTACCCATATCAGGATGTGGCGATGTAAAAGTGTTTGCGTCAGGTTCACTCTGTCTCTTTCCGCCTTGCTCACAAACCCTTTAATGTGCATGAAATGTGAAGATGGAGAAGCCAACTATGATGAGTGCACATGCATGTAGGCTGTAGCCTTGTACCTCTTACTGTGATTGTGCCACACTTCTGTGAACAGCTTTGTGGACTTGAATTTAATAGTTATTATTTAATAGTCTCCCTGCCACACCTTATGTCTTATGAAACAAGCCCAATAACTGGTAATAATAATAATATTATGGGATGCTTCACAAGAGTTCCCAAAATGAAAGGCAGAAGAGCCCAGTTGATGTGCAGGATAATAACAGGGTTCATTTCTGTCATCGCGGGCTCAGCGTTGTGGCGGGTGTCTCTTGAGTGGCCCCTGTGATACTTCAGCCAGCGGATCAGACGCTGGTCACGGGCCATTAGAGAGAGAAGGGAAGCAGAACCTGCGATAGTGGCCAACGCTCCTCCATAACGAACGCGCTTCATTGTCTTTGCTCGTCTTTCTTCTTTCAAATATTGAAGACCATTGAATCAACAAACTGGGGTTTTTTTTGGAACCTTCTCCATCCACCCATCCACTTCCCCTTGTTCCGGAGGCCCCCTTTCTTTTATTTCTCTGCGGCTCCCGAGATCGAAAGTGCGTGCGTCCGTATTTATTTTTATTTTTAGGTCTGGGGAAATACTCAGGCAAGTATTTCCTGGCAAATCACCAGAGGATTAGCAGCTGGCTCCGCTAGCTCTTATTTTTTGTGTTTTGGGGAGGACAAGGAGGCACTGAAAGAGATGGCTTTTTGATTGTAGATCTAAGGTTAGCCCGTGAGCTTTCATCTAAAGCATGCCGCCAGCCAGCCAGCCGCACTGAGTCAGTCGGTGATTTGAGCACACTCATCTCAGTTAATGCCAGACGGTATTTTTCACCAGAGAGCCAGTCACGGGTAGCTGCAGCCAGGTCAGGACTGGCTGCCTTCTGCTGACATCTGGGCTAAAGATGACTTTGGGTCCCACTTCCTCACAGGCTGTTTCTTATCTAGTGTATTGTCTCTGTGGTGGTCCCCTGTCGTTTATGGGCTAGAAGCCTTTCCACTCATTCTAGATTGATGAAGGCATGGTGATAGAATGTAGCGTTAAAATGGAACCTTTGGGAAATTGACCCTATCTAGACAGCTAAGGCAGTGAGCACATATATTTTTTAGTGCCAAAATAAAGTTATGTGCACTCATGAGAAATAAGGATGGTTGTCAAAGAACAACTTCATGGACACCTGTAGACACACACACACACACACTCACACACACTCAGTGTTGATTCCTTGATATGTCAAACCAATGTGTAGAAAAAGATTGGGATACCAATTACAGGCACGGCTTAGGACATTCTTGTTTACTAATATGTGCTGTTAATCCCCTAAACCCTGTTTTCTCAGGACTTTGGAGACTACCAAGATGGATACTACTCCGTGCAGACCACAGAAGGAGAGCAGATCGCGCAGCTGATTGCTGGATACATTGACATCATTCTGAAAAAGGTATGTCCTACCATCAGATTGTGGTAATGTGGTGGCCTGTAGTTCTTTTAAGCAGATAAATATATCCCTGGTTAACCTGGATGCCATAAATATCTTGCGGTAAAAAAAACACCTGCCTCACCGGAGTAGTTGTTGTGTTGTTTGTCATGTGAACCAAACATATTTTGTGTCTTATGTTCTCCATAGTGTGGGGGGTAAGAGTAACATTATGATGATTATTATTCAGTTCATAGCTACCCTGGACTGCAGTTTCTGTGTGCTCGTGTGTTTTGAAAGGCTACTATGAACTCCTGAAGTGTCAGGTTGCGTTATCAATCCTGTAAGCCGTTGATGAATCCACGGCAGCAGGCCCGTGATGGAAGCCAGCTGTGTTGGGTCGAGCTCCTGAGCACGTCTTCATCTGTGAGATTTAGGGTCTTTCTCCGCGCTCAGCCCCAAAGCTCAGCTCCGCTCCGCACTGCTCTGCACCTCCACTGTGAAGGCGCTTGCAGCCATTCACCGTGGTGCGAGGAATTCCACAACAAACCTTCACCGCTGACCTAAAGGGGCTGAAGGGGGAAGGAGAGGGTGGGGGGGGGGGCTCAGGCAGCAACAGAGCACTTCATTCAGGCCCTCCGCTGTCTGAAGTACTGTAGCACTCCGACCTCTACTCTTAACCTCGCTTTCTTTCCTCTCTTCTCGTTTCTCTCTTCTCTCTCTCTCTCTTCCCCCTCTCTTCCCCTCCTCATCCTCCTCTGCGCTTCACTCCCAACAGAAAAAGAGCAAAGACCACTTTGGCTTAGAGGGCGATGAAGAATCCACCATGCTCGAGGACTCTGTGTCACCCAAAAAGTGAGCTGAAAGAGTTATGGCTGAAAGTGTTTTTTAACACAGCCAACCTCTCGCCCTTTAAAGTCTACAAGGACTCATTGGGTTATATAAAACATAAATGGAATATTTACACTTTTATTACAGTATTAGTCACTGTGTATATTACAAGATCCACTTGTATAGCTTTGTGTACTATAAATACATTAAGTATATCTATGTGTACTGTAAATATTAGGATGATTTATATCTCTGTGTGTGTATAGAAAGGCCACTGTAGTATGGTTTGTATACGGTACAGTGCAGTGGAATACTTTGACACTGTATTGATGATGCATTGATGCCACCATGGTGGCATATCTATGTTGTCTGACTGTGTGGCCCCTGTCCTGTCCCAGGTCCACAGTGCTCCAGCAGCAGTTCAATAAGATGGGGAAGGTGGAGACGGGCTCCGTGGCCCTGCCGGCCATCATGCGCTCAGGGGCCGGGGGACCGGAGAGCTTCCAGATGGGCTCCATGCCTCAGGCCAAGCAGCACATCACCAGCGGGCAGATGCACCGCGGACACATGCCCCCTCTGGTACTACACACACACACACACACACACACACACACACACACACACAAATGTACTTACAGATCAATAAGTGCCAATATTCCTGGAGAATACTACACAAGATACAAGATACTGTTCAATACACATTCCAAACACTGCCGTAACACTCACATTGACTCATATTTGGGGGGGGTATATTTATGTGAGTGTGACTATCTGCACTCTCCCTCTTATGATTTGTGTGTGTGTCTCACATATTTATTCTCCCTCTCATGCTATGTTTGTGTACATGTACGTGTGTATTTACACATGTATGACAACCCCCCCCCCCCCTCTGACACACACACTCTCTCTCTCTCTCTCTCTGTCTGTCTGTCTGTGTCTCTCTCTCTCTCTCTCTCTCTCTCTCTCTCTCTCTCTCTCTCTCTCTCTCTCTCTCTCTCTCTCTCTCTCTCTCTCTTCCTCACCCTTTCTCCCTCTCTCAGACGGCAGCTCAGCAGGCCCTGACTGGCACCATCAACTCCAGTATGCAAGCGGTGCAGGCTGCCCAGGCCTCTCTGGGCGAGGTGTCGGAGCTGCCTCCCCTGGGAACCGACGCGGTCAGAACCCACTTTTCTCCATTTCAGCCACATTCCCATGCAATTCCCAGCTATTGCTTAACAGTGCTAGTCATAGTTCTGATGCTGCATGTTTCAGCATTTACTGGCGGGAATCTATAGTAGGCGTAACATACCGGTCTCTGTAGAATAACACACTGCTTCCTGTGGTCACTGTCCAAAGTTCTCTTTCAAATGTATTCATCCTACTCTGTTTACAGCTGGGATGTCGGGCTACCATATTCTAGTCTAGACTTCTGTTATGTTTCTCATTATGGTGGCCCCACTGTAAATTCTCTCTGTGGCAATAATAGAGTTTGTCTTTCATCTCAGCTCTCCAAGACCAAAAAAAAATGTGATGTGGAAATATTATTTTGCTTGTTGTTAGGTGGTGAACGTGATTATGCCTCTTAAAGTCATTAAGGGATATTTTGTGACCAATGCACAATGACTTGGAATAAAATATTATCATGTTTATAGGCATGAATCCAAGACTAAAGACCATTATAAAACACTTTTCTGTGTGGATAATGTCTTCCATTTCTTTTCTTGCTTGCCTGTCAGGCCTCACAAGCATGGCGTAAGAACAAAATGGACGAGTCCAAGCATGAGATCCACTCCCAAGTGGATGCCATCACTGCTGGAACCGCCTCAATGGTTAACCTTACAGCAGGTGAGCATTTGATCTTCTAATCTAATCCTTTGATTTTCTAATCTTTATCCAGAACTTGGATAGATGTCATAGACGCAACACCTTTTTTTTCTTTATAAGTAGCTCCTTCATTTCTGTTAAAGGCTAATTATGAAGTACTTTTTTTGTAGATGTAAGATGTTTTGCTGTTGTTTTATCAATTAGTGTGTCTGAATATTTTGTTACATTGTTATATTTCTCAAACTATCAATGTTTGAAGATAACATTAGCATTATGATTTATATATGACTGTGTGGCTATTGAGATGAATTGTTGAAAGGATCCGTGATAACCAGTGGGGTGAGGGGGGGGGGTGGGGGGATAATGCAGTTAAATGCAGATAAAGATCCCCTGCATAGACATTCAGACAGGTGGTCCTTGCCCTACTTTCAGCATCTATTCATGCACCATACGTCTGCACTGCTCCACATTTATTCAGGTGATCCTGCCGAGACGGACTACACGGCAGTGGGCTGCGCGGTGACCACCATCTCCTCCAACCTCACGGAGATGTCCAAGGGCGTGAAGCTGCTGGCCGCTCTCATGGAGGACGAGGGCGCCAACGGGCAGCAGCTGCTTGGCGCCGCCAAGAACCTGGCCTGCGCCGTGTCCGACATGCTCAAGACTGCCCAGCCCGCCAGCACCGAGGTAGGTCGTGCCACCATGGGGGGGCCGCATGAGAGGTGTTTGGGGTTGTGTGTGTGTGAGGGGGGGGGGGGGGGGGGAGATGGATGGGTGCACCTTCCTTTTTAGGTCAGAGGGTGAATCATGTGGTCAAGCAGTTCCAGGGTCAGGGGTTCAATTCCTTAAGGAGATGATGGGAAGGTGTTTTAAGATGCAAACTTAGAGTGAAGTAAAGTGAGTAGGGATTTAGCAGCTTTAACCCAAGGTGACAGAGACTCCACAAACTGGAGCTTACTGTTTCTTAGTCAGCAGTGCTGCTGCTGCTCCACCACACTCCAGATACACAACACACAGCTGCAGATATACAGCTGACAACCAGTTGTAGACGTCTTAAAGCAGGATGTTATCCATCTTGTGCAAAAGCCCAGGTTTGTGTGGTGAAAGGTAGCTACTGCAGGTTTAACACCAGTCAAGGCCGCTAACTGTTGCCCAAGGTCAAGGATTTATTTGCAAAGCAACACCAACAGAGATAAATTTCTCTCCTTTATGGTACCGTGCCTCAAGTCAGAGTGGTGGTAAATGATTACGTGTTAGATGTCTGCCCATCATCCTTAGTCCATTCTCCAGAGAAGCATGCTCCCCCTGGTTTCAGATCCAACCAGAAATGTCCATCTGAATTGAGTTAATAGCTAAGTTCACATTTTATACTAAGGAAGGCTATGCCACAAGGTATCAAGTGGTGCGTGCAGTGTGGTTGAACTGCATGTCAGCTGGATACTGTTTGTAGCCCTGGAGGGCCCCTGCTGAGACTGTGGTATTCCGTATGTTTTTACACGTTTTATGAATTTTAATGTTCAGACCCAGTTGCAGAAGGATACCACCATACCTGAGATCATCGGAAAAGCATTTAGTAATGATAATAGAAAATAGCGCAGGACCTCTTGCTGATGTGGGGATGTTGGGGTCTATCTGTGTCTGAACTCATAAACTGCCAGACCACAAGAAGATCCACAAGCCACTGCCTCTTTCAAAATAATGGGATGTTATGACTGTGTTTTGATGAATCTTGGCTGAGTAACCAAACTGGTGCTCTTGTTGAAATGGTTACCAGTGATTCATTTTGAAATCAAATCTTTGAAGGAATGTCAGTGTTAGCCTGTAGTTTTGCTGATGTTGTTTTTGTTTTGGTCCTATCAGCCTCGGCAGAACCTCCTGCAGGCGGCCGGCAACGTTGGCCAGGCCAGTGGAGAGCTGCTGCAGCACATCGGCGAGAGTGACACGGACCCACGATTCCAGGTGGATTACACACACACACACACACACACACACACACACACACACACACACACACACACACACACACACACACACACACCACGAAATTTAATATACAGTAGCTACTGGTAATGCATGGATTACTATCCTCTCCCTATCTATTTGTTGGTTAATATATTATGCTACAGGATATCGTAAACTGGTCCACTAGTGTGTGAAATAAGTAACAACATGTCATGTTCCTATAACTTATTCTTTCCCCTGTGACTGCATCACTCAGTCTCTAGGTAACGGAGCTTTCAGGGGTTCCAGGCGGAAGACCCTCAGTAGTGGTCAAATGCTGGTAACAAAACTAAACTAAACAAACAAAACAAAACAAATAAACAACCGTCAAAGAAGTGCAAATCTCTTTGAATGGACAATCAAACTAATGGCTGTCAGATCAATTACAACAATTTCCCTATACTGTAGGTATAGACATTTTGTTTTGGTGCTCTCTTCCTGTGTGAGTTTATGTGCAAAACAGTGAACTGCAACTTTTTAATCTATTCCCAATTAAGATCATAGAAGTATTGAGTTTAATTTGTTAGTAAGATTTGCACCTAAACAATTTCTCAGGAATTGAAGCACTTTTTAAAATCTTTCTTTTAATATTGGGAGTAACCATGGGTAAATTGCAGGGCAAACAGTAGTCCGTCTTAGTAATTATCCGCTCCTAGACTACCCTATAGCCTCTGGGCCTCTTGATTGACAGGTCCTGAGGTTTAGGCCGTAGTTGGATCTCTCTGGGATTGTTCACCTCTATACTGTACATCCACAGGCAGTCTGTATCCATGAAAGAGTCAGAAAAAAAGTTTCTCCAGAAAAGAAAACAAACAGACCAAAAACAGTTAAATGTTGCCCTGGCCATAAAATGGCTATCTGTTGGAAAAAAAAAATAACCTCAGACTGATTGAATGAAATATTATGTGTTTGAAACGATAATTTGATCAGACAACTGTGTGTACAGGCATACCTGTGGATGTCCATTGAATGCTGATAAAGGTCTCTTAATTTCCTAAAGTGAGTTAATTCAATACTTGGTACGAGACTTCTAAGAACTCATATTTGTAATAATTCATTGATCTAACATCAGACTCCTGAGACATATAAAAACAAATATGGCCATGTCTTTATAACGGGGTTTGGCCGGAGTTGTGGAACAGTGGAATGAAAGGGCCAGTGGAGAGGGGGGGGAAAGACGCCCGCAGGTTAAGAGACGCTGGCTCAGCTCCAAAGAAACTGTTTTTGAAAACGAGCGACTGAGCAAAGAACATCTCCTGCAGGCATGAAAGGGCTGCTTACCTTCCATTCTGAAGCACATGCTGGAATGTGGCCTGACCGCAGCGGCCGCAAATTACGTAACGCTTCTGCGTGCCTCTCGTCTTCACACATTCTCCGCTCATGAACACCCTGAAAGTAGCAGCATGGCTGCTATCTGTGTCTGAGAGGTGTCCAGACCGCTGGAACCCCCAGTTAACCGGCATGCTAAGAATCTCTGGAATTGAGGAGACTGCAAGGGGGTCGGTTAATGTGTGTTAATCAATGTTGTGCAGCTTTTCGCTATACACATGTACTTGACACATGTACTTGACAGCCTGTACATTTCTAGATATGACGTCTTGGATAGCAAGACTATATAGTGTGGCATGTCAAAGTATGAAAAGACGAAAATAGACACATTTCTGCCCAGAATTTTGGAAGTCTAGAAGAAACACTGCACAAAGCCTGCACTTGTCAACTAAAAGAGTCATTATCTTTCCCGCCAGAAGTCACCCGGATATCAAATTCCCTGAACTTGCCTCATTATCCTGCATGCCTCAGATACCGCTGTGGCATTTTAAATATAGCATAGTGCGCAACAGAAGTACTCTGAAATGTTAATGGTGGTAGATAACATGATTTTCTGTCTACATTCTCTTCATTCACCATAGTCAAAGGTGACTATACAAACTCACTGCTAATTTAATAGTCCTGGAGAATAGTTCCATGAGTTAGTCATTATTAATGACTCTTGTTCAAAGCCCAGTGAAGCTGACTACTTCAGCGTCCATTAGGAAAATTGCGAATAATGTGATAGGCCCATAATGCTGATGGAGTCTATGCTCTTGAATCATGATTATTTAAAAGAAACGAATCATATATAGATTCACATCATAATTAATAATTATAATGCACAAATCCACAAACATCAGAAATGTATGATTACACAGGACTAATCTTTCCTTTCACCTTCATCTAATCCTCCCCTTAAAGTCCTGCTGCATTAGGAGACGTATGTAGATGATGTGTTGGTGTTAACTGTTGTTCTTTGCTGGTGCGGCATTTCCCCCTGCAGGATATGCTGATGCAGCTGGCCAAGGCTGTGGCTAACGCGGCCGCCGCCCTGGTGCTGAAGGCCAAGAACGTGGCGCAAAAGACCGAGGACTCCGCCCAGCAGAACCGAGTCATCGCCGCTGCCACCCAGTGCGCCCTGTCCACCTCACAGCTGGTGGCCTGCACCCGGGTAAGAGTCAAGTCAAGTCAAGTCAAGTTTATTTATATAGCACATTTCATACACAGAGGTCATTCAATGTGCTTAGAGCCGACACACAGACGACATGCTGTTAATTTCTGTGGCTTTGGTGGCCATTAAAATGTCTGCCAGTGTCCATTGATCACTCAGCTTGCCAACATAGGATGATGACTCTGCAGAAAGCTCTAGATTTGTCTCATAAATACATGATTGAGGGTGGTGGTCAGCACCATAAAGACTACTATTTGTCATGGCTATCATGGGTCCACATTTTTTTAGGATCACGGTCAGAACTGTAACTCGGTAAGTGCTAACAGGTGGAACAAAATCCAAAAAAAAATGGGCTGAAGCCTCTAGATCTATGTAAGTGTACCCAGCCAGAGGTCTGTTCAGTGTCCAGTCAGCTGTAGATAATGTGAACAGACAAACTTGCGCAGGCCGGCCAGATGCTCATCCATATCCCATCCCATCCCATCCCTCTCCCTCCCTCCCTCCCTCTCTCTCTCCCTCTCTCCCTCCCTCTCTCTCTCTGAATCCCCCCTCCACCCTATAACCTCCACCCTTGTTGCTCTTCCATCCTTCACCTCATCCCCCTCTGGTGCCCTTACCTAAACCTTCCACTCTCTCCCTGCTCCCCCCTTTATCCAACACCCATGTCCTATATCTCCTATCCTTCTCTCCCTCCTCCTACATATCCATCTCCTCCACCATGTATTTATTATGTTAATGTGTTTTGGATGTAGATGTGAGGCTCAGTATAGTGTAGTGTGTGGCAACAAATCTCCTTGAAGATGGACAATGATCTATCTGTCTGTCTTCTCCAACTCTATACCTCGGGTCTTCCTCCTCCTCCTCCTCCTCCTCCATCAGGTGGTTGCCCCCACCATCAGCTCGCCGGTGTGCCAGGAGCAGCTGATCGAGGCGGGCAAGTTGGTGGCCAAGTCGGTGGAGGGCTGCGTGGAGGCCTCCCAGGGAGCCACGCATGACGAGCAGCTGCTCAGGCAGGTGGGCGCCGCGGCCACCGGCGTCACGCAGGCGCTCAACGAGCTGCTGCAGCATATCAAGCAGTACGCCAGCGGCGGGCAGCCCATCGGACGCCACGGCGAGGCCACCGACCGCATCCTGGACGTCACCGAGAACATCTTCAGCTCCATGGGAGATGCAGGTACCACAAGGCGCTACCGCAGGGTGTGTTTTTGTATTCAACATGTGCCACTAGACCTGTCGCAGTAGCTGCATTTTGGTGGGTGAGATATTGTCCTAGAAACAATTGCGACAAACAATGTTATTGTCACTTTAAGCCATTTTACAATGTACTCCATGTCATGGAAAACAAACAACAACAAAAAATTACCTTCTAGATATGAATAAAAATGCTGTTCTCTCAGAGAGATACTTTCATGTCATAAGCTTCAGTACTATAGCATGCAGCTCTAACAGAGTGGGTCAGACACAACAAGTTAAGTCTAGTTCATTCTCTAAAATATATTGTCAGCAGGAAATGTCATAGGAAAAGTCACAGCAGTTCCGCTTTGTTTGTAACTTCTGGTTATACAGCCGCCCCAGATTGTGTGAATGATTCTTCAGACTCACAATGACTCCGCTAAGTTCGTCAATATAGAAACTTTAGTTTATTTCATAAAGGCTGAAATATATAAAAATGGCAAAACTTTAGGTCTCAGATGAACATTCACACCATGTGTGTGTGCGTGTGCGCGTGCGTGTGCACTTGTGTGAAAAATGGCCCTGTTTGGATGTGATGAGTCTGAATAGGGTGAACCACATCGTTGATTCCCTCTGCCAAATTTTTCAGCGCTGTGTGAGTGTGATGCATCTGACAGATGAGGCTCAAGCCGGAGGATTTCAAAAATCTGAATTATGTAACCTGTTTCGAAATGACTCTCAAGTGCTACCCCCCTCCCCCCCCCCCCCCTCTCTCTCCTTGAACTCTGTTTCCAATAAAAATGCATTCTGAAGATCCCAGTTTATGAAGTGTGCCGTGTCACAAAATGTCTATATGGAGTTTCTGAACAAGAGCACAAGGATTTGAAATGGCCCCCCAGCTGATGAGTCTAGACAGATCCAAAAATCGACAACCCCATGCAGCCTTGACCCATATGACTCCTTTACAAACTCTTCATCTCTCTCTCTCTCTCTCTCTCTCTCTCTCTCTCTCTCTCTCTCTCTCTCTCTCCTTACAGCACAGTAACTCATGGCTTCCCTTTTTCTTGTCTCCCAACAGGAGAGATGGTGCGTCAGGCCCGCATCCTGGCCCAGGCGACCTCCGACCTGGTCAACGCCATCAAAGCGGACGCGGAGGGCGAGACCGACCTGGAGAACTCCCGCAAGCTGCTGTCGGCCGCCAAGCTCTTGGCCGATGCCACCGCCAAGATGGTGGAGGCTGCCAAGGTACTGTGGGACAGACGTGAACTATTGGCGGGGGTGGGGGTGTCTGGCTGCTGATGGCTCCCCCTCCTGTCTCCCCCACCCCCCTACCTTCGGCAGCTCAATTTATTGCTGCAGCCTATGGAGGTTGGGGGTGCATTAAAGGATGTTGGGGGGGTTGTCAAAGACACTGTATTGAGGGTTGGAACCAGCATTGGGGTTATGTGGGGGGTTGTTTTTTTAAGTGGTTCTGCTTTAAAGGCTGCCAAGACGAAAATAAAGAGAACGGCAGGGGGGAAGCGTTTGAATAGTTGAAAAAGCTTTCTGTCAAGATTTTTTAAGACAGGCTGTGCTAGCCAGCACTTTTAGGTCCACTGACGCACTTGGGTGATTGAACAGTACATCATTGCAAACCCTTTTAAAGTACTCCTCATTGCTTTACCTGTTCTTGATTGCATTGAGGTTGAGTCTTTCTCAAAGTAATGGATATTTGATATCGGTCAACTGATGAACATTTTGGTGTGTGTGTGTGTGTGTGTGTGTGTGTGTGTGTGTGTGTGTGTGTGTGGACAGGGAGCTGCAGCTAACCCTGACAGTGAGGAGCAGCAGCAGAAGCTGCGTGAGGCTGCGGAGGGTCTTCGCATGGCCACCAACGCTGCCGCCCAGAACGCCATCAAGAAGAGACTCATCAACAAGCTGGAGGTATACAGGCCTTTCTTTTTCATGCACTTCTCTCTCTCTCTCTCTCTCTCTCTCTCTCTCTCTATCTATCTATCTATCTATCTATCTATCTCTCTATCTCTCTATCTCTCTATCTCTCTATCTCTCTATCTAATACATGCAAACACTGAAGCACAAACAAACGCACGGTGATGTATGCAGACCCTCCCAGTCTTATATACATATCATTTCCTGTATGCTGCAAACCTCTTGTTGGGTGTTTTCAGCTATTAAATTAAAAGTTGTCTTCATATGGTCTCTGACTCCTGTGAAGGTTGTAATTAACCTAAATAGCCACAGGGGTCTCTCCGATACCCTGGATGTTTAGCTCTTCCATACATGGGCATTGTTGGAGCCTGTCAGCATGGAGTAAATGGCATTGGTTATCATGAGTGTGTGTTCCATCAGATGTCATGAAGGCAGATTTAGGGCCTTTAAGCGATACAAAAAAGACCTGGAGAGCGGAGGAGGTTGAACCCATGCAACTGTTCTTGTGAGTGCTGTGGATAGCCTTAGGGGGAAGTTACAAAATGCTGAACAACTGGCCACAACATGTTGCCTGTGTGTACAGGGATGGGGGTGGGTGTGTGTGTGTTTGGGGGGGTGGGGGGGTTGCTGATCAGCAAAAAATGGCTGCTTTTTCTCTGAACTGGCGACGTTCGGATGAGAGGCGTGTCTCGACTTGTTTAGCGGTGCTTGCGTGGGAGGAAGCTGCGTTTCAGAGGCCGAGGTAGATGGTCTGTGAATACAGTCCCTTCTCCTTTACTCGAGATAAGATGAGATCTAGCATTTCTATTGTGGACAACTCTCGAGGTATTTCATTGTAAAGGTTGATTTGAAATAGCCCTGAATTGCAGAGCATTTAGGGCTTTGTAGTGGAGCAGTCTGCATACACTGTACACACACCCTCTTAAATACGCCTTCACACACACACACACACACACACACACACAAACACACTCTCTCTCTCGAGACAAAGTGGAATGAGGAAGCAATCACCTTTAAACGGTTGTGACCATTGAAATCTTGATATGCATCACGGAAAACACCGTTTACTCTGTTGTAATTGCAGGAAAATGTGGGGCAAGTAAAGTGTTCTATTTTTTTCCTCTAACGACCACGATGGTATTCAATGAAGAAATTAACATGGAATTCCAGAATTCCAACTGTCTTGAAACTGCAATTTAAATTTTAGATCTTATAGTAAACTTGGTTGGTGTGGACAAATACTTGAGCACATTGGCACTATAAAGATGCACATGTGTGAAAGAAAGCGTTGTGAGTTGTATTTTGAGTGAGTTTGCGAGTTTGATTGTAATCTGCCGCTCTTGTTTTTGCAGAACGCAACAAAGCAGGCAGCCGCCGCCGCTACTCAAACAATTGCCGCCGCCCAACATGCTGCCTCGTCCAATAAGAACCCTGCGGCCCAGCAGCAGCTTGTGCAGAGCTGCAAGGTGAGTGTTGTGGCAGCCGCGACTTCCTGCCCTCTTGAGGTACACATGAGGACACCTATCATGCAGCCTCCCCCTCACTGCCTAGCTATGGGAAAATGGATGGTCACACAATAACACTTTTAAACAAATGTGGTTGTTAGCTTGCTAAAGTAAGCTAAAATGGTTCTGCCAAGAAGCCACAAAAATATTTGTAAGAACATGTTGTTACCAGAACATAGTGTTGGCAGATACTCATTTTAGGTTAGAAGTGTACAGACATAGTGTTGGTAAATAAACTATAGGTCAGAAAAAGATGCTAATGCACTCGATTTGAGGGCATTGTTTTATTGTTTTGAATCCAAAGGTGCACAACAATGGCATTCACAGGTCTCCATCCCTCTACTGAAAGTCACTTCAAATAAATACCTCTGAAAGGTAAACAAACCCAAGGCTGGGTCTGTGTAATTCATCTAAATGTCAACTCTCCTCTCCCATCACAGGGGGTAGCTGAGCAGATCCCCATGCTGGTCCAGGGAGTGAGGGGCAGCCAGTCCCAACCCGACAGCCCCAGCGCTCAGCTCGCCCTCATCGCAGCCAGCCAGAACTTCCTCCAGGTAACACTGCCCACCTACAGCACTGTCACTGATCAGTCACCATCACCGACCGCGATCATAGCTGTGTTTGTTGGTTTGTTAGGGTGCTAGGTCAATCGGACAATTCTTAGGCAGTTGTTACTTGTGTAGTTTCTTTAATTGCTAACAACACACATTTTCTTTGTTTAAGTTCAGCACTCTCTTCAAAGTTAGAATATGGACAGAAATAGAATATATTACAGATAGGAAAGAACATACAATCAATTGGCAGTGCTACAAACTCTTTTTATTAGTGAAACAACAGTGTCGTTTCAAAGGCATCCAGCGGCATTTGGAAGTGACTAACTGCTTAGAATAACATTGAATCTCGGTGTGCGTGTTATGTAGGGAGGCCCTGTTCTTGACATGGTCTGTTCAGCATGCCTACCATTTCAAGCACCAAG
>NC_055969.1:12891872-12931872 GCF_018492685.1 Alosa sapidissima
TTCTGGCACAGGCTGGGGATATTAGGTTATTCAACGCATCTTCTTTGTGAGTGGTTCGGAGAGCTGGAGGAGTACTGGGGAGCACTATAGATGTTTGGTCTTCCACTGTACAGTAATTTTTTTTTTTAGCTTTATTGTTCCGTTGTACAAGCAAGCCTGACAAAACCGTTTAAATGTCTTGACTTCCTTGTCTCCATGCGAAGCTACTACATGGTCGTTTGTGGCATGTCCTCCTCCGCCCTCCTGGTGTAAACTTTAAGCATAAACAGATATATCATGATGAGTGTGTGCATGTGTGTGTGTGTGTGCGTGCGTGTGTGTGTGTGTGTGTGTGTGTGTGTGTGTATGTTGATGTGTGTGGGTGGGTGCATTTGTGGGTGTTTCTTCTGGTACGACCATCAGTAAGAGTTCTAGTCTACGTCCTTGTGTAGGGATGCAGGGGAGAGGATGTTGGATTTGGACCGACCGGTCGCCTGCCCCCCCACCCCCCACCCCCCCCCCGACCCCCTCTTACATAACCACACATTTCCCCTTTAGCTTCTCTGCCCTCTTCTGCTGCTTGTTCTTCTTGCCGTCGATCTGCAGGCTGACTGTCCGCCGCTTCTCCAGGTTGAGCAGCTCCTTAAAGAGCTCCTGGACGTTGTGGTTGGTCTTGGCTGACGTCTCCATGAAGGCACACTTCCACCTCTTGGACACAGCCTCGCCCGTGGGCGACTCCACCTCGCGGCCCGACGTCTCGTCGCACTTGTTGCCCACCAGCATGATGGGGATGCTCTCCACGTCTCCTTTGATCTGGCAGATCTGCTCGTAGATGGGCTTGAGCTCCTCCAGCGACTGCTTGCTGGTGATGGAGTAGACCAGGATGAAGGCATGGCCCTTGGAGATGGAGAGGCGCTGCATGGCCGGGAACTGGTGGCTGCCCGTGGTGTCGGTGATCTGCAGCGTGCAGATGCTCTTGTCGCAGCTGATCACCTGCCGGTACGTATCCTCGATGGTGGGGATGTAGCTCTCGCGGAAGGTCCCCTTGACGAAGCGCAGCACCAGGGAACTCTTGCCCACCCCCCCTGCGCCGAACACCACCACTCGGTAGTCATTGCTCTGCTCCGGCATAGCTCTTCACAGTAGGCCTACCTACACAACACAGCAGAGAAATAGCCCTGTCAGACTCTTACAACTTAGATGTAGGCTTTCATATGTATATATGCATATTTCATGTATATTTCATATGTGAATAACCTATACAATATGAACATAACAAATTAGATTTTCATAGTCAACACAATATGTCATGTGAGTAAATAGGCCTATGTGAAGGAAACACAAGAACTGCAGGAGGTTTCTGAACGGTCAATTGAGCAGCATACGAATGAATTTTAAAACGGCAAGCACCAGGTCCTCCACTGTGCGCAAACGTGATGTAGACTAGCACGTGCCAGTCGGGTTTCCACGTCTGGTCGGCTGCCTGCGCGACACCTATGGGCTAGGAGTTCGGTATCCCCACCAAACTGATATTCATGGCTTGATTATCCAGCAACTGTGTTAAGCGTCATATGCTAAGTCAGCATTCTTTTAGAATGTAAGGGAGGGCAAAACAACGGGTGACAACGAGATTTTTTAAAAAATCCTCCCAGTCGTCTCGCGCTGGTTCATGGGATTCTATCACTTTCTGCGTCGTCAAACTAGACATCCGATTGGGTTAATAATAACTAAATTCGAAATTCCAATTATAGATGATACAGATGAGAAGGTCACGAACGCATCATGACACCCTGGTACAAGAATATCGTTCATTCAAGCACACAAGGTGAGTGTCAAGATTAAAAAATATTACTTTAAGTAAAGTAAAGTAGGCTAGTTTATACTACATTAATTACCCAATCTACCCATAAACAGAACATAGTATGGAAATGTGTTTTTATCGGGTTGGAACTCCTCGTTTGAATCTGTAATGTTCGATATTCGGATTGGAGGCAGGATTCAGCCAAGATGCATGACGATAAAAAAAAAGAAATGCAATGTGAATTGGCCATATCAAAAGAAGTTATTACTCCTGTTGTTTGCATATTACTACATTATTTCAATTAAAATGGAAAGATGAAATTAATTATTCATCACTACACTGACCAAGATTACACGAAAAAGGGGCAGGATAGTAGATGTGAAAACAAATCATCAAACATCAAAAAACGGATATAAATAAAAGTCGTCCTACTTACGAAAATAATAATGCTTTCGACGAAATGACACTTCAGATCCTTGATGTCATATTGTGCCAAGTGATTCCAGGATTCGCTAGCACCTGTCTCTTCCTTTCGCTCAAGTCTGCAATGCCTCTAAAAACCCATTGGAGCTCCGACTCCAATATTTAAAGGCGCAGCCCCCTCGGAAGAGGCTAAATGCGTCCCTTCGAGGCTCCTCTCTTGATGACGTAAGGGAGGAATCTCATGGCTTTGGCTTTGCAACGCCCATCTAGCTGCAACTATCTAAGCATCAACAAAGGTTGACAACGCTGGGTCTTCTCCGAAAAACCCTATCTGCATATCTCCTGGATGGGAGAAATGTCACCCGTCCATAATGCATTCGCAACTTGCTCTTTATATCAATCAAATTCCTTTCGCAGAGGTCGTTTTTCATGTCCATAAAAGCAGCCATCAACGCGTGACATCACTGTTGACATTTAGGATGAATTTTATCTGCTCTCGTTGTGAAACACCTGGCTTTGATGAGCTACCTGTGTTCCCCACACAGTAGTCATTATAAAGCAGCGCCATGGTAAATGGTGAATCTGGTTGGTTGTGTATTTCATGTTTTATAAGACCCTTAGCTATTTCTGTATGTCAGGATATATTAGATTTTTTGGGGGCAAATGTAGTAGGCTATTGAAAGTGTCTCAGGCTGTAAACTTTGCTTTGCTTTGCTAAATCTCTACTTTGCTAAATCTTTAACTACCATCAATCTTTCCAGATTCACACAATCTGCCCTTAAGGCAATTTTAAAGCTGTATACCACAATGGCAGTAGTAATTAACTACGCCAGCAATATTGTTCAGTTGTTTGTTTTGTGCACTCTGTAATATTGGCAAATATTACACTTTGAGCAATATGAGTTCATCAATCATATCACACCACCAGATAGTTAATTAATCTTTTGTTGTATTTTCTCATCTTTGCCAGTAAATTGTGCTGCGTGTGGCTGTGTGGTTTACAAGAAGCAAAGTGTGTGGGTGTCTCTTTGTCTGTGTGTGTGTGTGTGTGTGTGTGTGTGTGTGTGTGTGTGTGTGTGTGTGTTCATGCATGTGGGTATTCATGCGTAATCCATGTGTTAAAATATGAGACAGTGTGATGAAGTGTATGAGGTATCAGAGATCAGAATTGAATGACTGTGGTTTTCGTCATACATCAGTTCAGTCTGTCAGTTTGCTGCCAGGATATTTCACCTTGTCGTGTTAAATATACATTATTGTGACACAAATGTGTTCTTTGGACATTAGTGTGTTTTATGGTTTATGTCATTAGTTATAACCTAAAACAGCTGTTTTAGGTATTACGGTATATATCATAAATTGCCAAGTGTTTTGTAGATAGTGTGCTGGAAGGTTATGGCTATTTATGGAATCAATTCACCAGGTGAATGAAGCACCATCCAACATCGCCACAGGCAAAAGACTGACAGCCACATCACCTTTTCAGGTGGGATTTGAACATTTAGTGATATGTGTAAATTGGCATCAGTCTGTGACGCAACACTAAACTCTGGGTTTGTGCAGAATGAGCCAGTGGATCTTGCGTAGTTGGTGGCCTACAGTAGGTAACTCCCTAGACTTCAAAACACTGAGAGGCTGCTCATATTTGTAACAGGACAGAACCTCTTCATGGCCTTTAGAACTGTGCAAAGTTCTGTTTATCAGGAAGTGTAGTGCATAATGTAATTCACAATTCAACAGAATCAACAATTAACCAATTATGAAATCATCAACTTTGTCAACCAGTGGTGTGTTTTTTTGTAGTTTTTAATTCCAGTTTAAAATGACAGAACATTAACTGGAGTGACAAGTAGTAGAGAGAATCCCCAGTTGAAGTCCTTCCTAAAATATCATGTCTTGTGAAGCAGTACTGGTGATGACAGGCATTTTGCTGACACATTTCGGGATAAAGAAGAGGTCACATGAGCCATGTTCAGAGGCTAACACACACACACACACACACACACACACACACACACACACACACACACACACACACACACACACGCACACACACAGATTTACTGATATACTAGGAAAGATAGAGCAAGAGGAGAAGTTGAAAGTTGTCTTCAGGAATGAGCTTGCTGGATGTTGTTGCACCATTGTGACCTCTACTGGTCCTTAGTGGGATTACAGGTTGGGCTTGTTTCAGGTACAACGTGAGCGGAGGAGCCACCGTCTGCGCCTGCACCTGGTGGACAAAAATGGCTTCCTGTCTCTCTCACCTCAAAACCTGAGCCCCAAGCTCTCTAAAAATAGTGAGAGTTGACAGTGTTTGTGAGGGGCTTTCTTTAACCAGAGAGAGATGAAAAAGAAAAATATAGAGCATGTATGGGAAGCCTCAAAAGAAATCGTGTTGCGCCCTTGACTAAAGAGTTTCCATTTACAGCATGGCTTCTTTTCTCATCCGCTGCATGAGGGCTTATGTTTGACCTAAATTAATTTTTTGCATAATTTGGTCAAGTACTATACGGTATGCTGCAGCGTACACACTGCATGCTTCCAGCGGTGGGGCTCATGCACTCTGTCGTTTTCAAAAGTTGTCGCGTGGAACATAGATAAATATGTTTAGGAACAGATATTTCTTCTGACAAGGTATTCTTGTGGTATTATTGTGGAATATATTTTAAATTGACATTGAAAAGACACAAATCTACACAGTTTATATTCTTCATGTTTTACATTATTCTGTGTCATGGGAACCCCTCTAGGGATGTTAGATCAGAGGTTGAAGTTACCCATTATTGAATTGGATTTAATTAAATAAATGTGTATCATCCAGTAATGTGCTTACATAAAACAACCTGTCATACACCTTGTTGTTAATTCTGTGCGCCTGAATCTCAGATCTTGTGCACTGTTTTGGTTTTCATAGCATGTCTTCACAGCCACACAGCAGTGTACATTGAAGAAACATGCATGTACAACTTCAGTTCGCCGTTGCTACATATGCAACTCAAGTGAGCCTATTTATGGTGGGAAGGCTGTTTGATGCAGTTTCTTTAGTTTGGTGCAGTTTAGTTTATTTTGGTGTGGTGCACAGTGGGCAAGTGTATTTTGATAAAATGTAACGTTACACCCCGGTTTTACCCCAAATCTTACCCCAGCAGCAGCAAACACTTTCTCATAGTTTTCTCATAGTTTGTCATTTTCCAAGCATCGTGTGGTTTATGGGAAATTGTTGTTGTGAAGATGATTTGTCGGAAACTAGTGCCATTTGTACACTGAGAATTAATGAACAATCTGAACTTTGTATTAATGTGTAAAGGGGAAGAGTAAAGTATAAAGTATATATACTTTTTTGATCCCGTGAGGGAAATTTGGTCTCTGCATTTAACCCAATCAGTGAATTAGTGAAACACACTGCACACAGTGAACACACAGTGAGGTGAAGCACACACTAATCCCGGCGCAGTGAGCTGCCTGCTTCACCGGTGGCGCTCGGGAAGAGGTGTTTCATAAGAAGAATAGTGTGTGAAATGTTGACTGGGTCATTTGAATTAAGTTACTCTTCTGAGCAGAAGCAGAACTCCCTGAGGAGAGGGTTACTGTATGCCCTCACGTAACCCCCCCACATACCCCCACCCCCCCTCAAAAAAAACAAAACAGCACACACACATGAATGCTTACAACCAAAAAAACTGGCTCCATTCACGCAATGTGATTGTATACACTATACAAGTAGTCTCACACTCACACATCACACACACACTCACACATCACACACACACACACACACACACACACACACACACACACACACACACACACACATACGCAAACCCTATTCCTCTATTTTTGATTAGTCGAGTTGAACACGTTTGAATATGTGCATGTGTGGGTGTCCATGTAATGCGTGCATATGCTCTGTATGCAAACATTTTAATTCATTCACATGAACATTTGTTTTCATAAATAAGACCACGCCCATAGACATACATATCAACACACACACCCTAGTTCTGTGTACAGACAGCAATAAGCTAAACTTCCCTGCTGAAAAACCCTGCCTAACCAGCTTAAGGTGATTTGCTGGTTGACCAGTTTGTTAACCAGCTTGTTTGACCACCCTACAATTGTTGACCAGCTAGACCAGCAAAACCATTGCGAAAACATACCTTCAACTGGCTTACCCAGCTTATGATGGTAATTCAGATGGTTTTGCTTGTCGTACCACCTCAAACTGGTCTTTTTAGCTGGTGTTGGTGGTCTTACATTACTAGTTTGAATGGCAGGTTGGTCACTAGCATCTTACACCAGCCGTATCCCACATGATAGGCTGGTCACACTAGCATGACCAGTTTCCTCAGATGGTCACACCAGCATGTCCACCAGGTGGCCCAATCAGTTACACTAGCAAAGACCAGCGAGAGCTGGAGGAAGTATAAGTATATATACTTTTTTGATCCTGTGAGGGAAATTTGGTCTCTGCATTTAACCCAATCAGTGAATTAGTGAAACACAAACAGCACACAGTGAGGCGAAGCACACACTAATCCCGGCGTAGTGAGCTGCCTGCTTCAACGGCGGCGCTCGGGGAGCAGTGAGGGGTTAGGTGCCTTGCTCAAGGGCACTTCAGCCGCGGCCCACTGGTCGGGGCTCGAACCGGCAACCCTCCGGCTACAAGTCCAGAGTGCTAACCAGTGGGCCACGGCTGCCCACAGTCCAGAGTGCTAACCAGTGGGCCACGGCTGCCCACAAAAACCAGCAAAGACCAGCAAAGACCAGCTAAAACCAGCTACCAGCATAAACTTGGCTTTAAGCTGTTTTTTTGCTTGTCACCCACATTTTCTGGGCCTTCAGAGGCCTTCTCTGGATGCTGACAAATGTCAATGATTTGAAATCTCAATGTTGTTCCAATAATGAAATGGTCTTTAGAAATGGCAGCCAGTGTATCAGATCATAGATGGAGTTACAGTAGGAACGAAACCAGAGAGATTACCGGCATACCATATTTTGACATCGGAGAAAACCACTTTGCAGATCAAAACACAGTTGATTCCTATATCAGGACAACATTATGGACATACATTTCCCTGGACTCTGGACATTTCCCTTGGCATGCTTGGTAGCTCTAGATGACACACAGATTTAGATGGTATATGTCATAAAGCTTTGCCATATGAAGCAGTAGGCTGTGGCTATGACAGACTTGTGGGATGTCCAGTATAACTATGTATACTGCCCTGAGTTGCATTTCTATGGCTTGGTTTCTGAGGTGGGTGAAAAAAGGGAAGTTTTATTTCTTTTTTTTTTTTTGTTCGAGGAAGTAACTGAAAATGAGATGAAATGAGGAAGCTGGCAAACACTTCCACGTAGCACCCTAAGTGTTCGCTTGAAACCAGGGACAGACACACACACACGCATAGCATGTACAGAGACCCAAAACTGTGTATTCATTAGTCTTTGTTCTTCTTTCTCTTGATGGCTCTTGAGCTGTGAGACTCGCCCTCAGACAGTTAGCACGTCCTACTGCCGAAACGTTTGAAATATCCAAAGACTACTTGACCACATCATTTCCTGTACAGATAGCAGTTGAAGATGGTAGCTTCTATGAGCGGTCATAGGCTGTAGGACTGAGACAGTTCCTGGTAAGACCGAAGTTACATTTTTAAGTACATTTTTTTTACATTATATGCCGTTTCAGAGAATTATATAATTTAAATGGATGCATATACAATGGGTTATATTTGCAAATTACTGAAAAGTTCTAATAGTTAATATTAAATAAAAAGATTTCACCCTTGGAATGTTACATAAATGGGTGGAGCAGATCGACAGGGTTTTTCAAATTATGACAGTGGCTTTTCAAATGTTGAAGTAATTTATTCTTCATAATATATATATGAGGAATATATAATATTTTCATTAATTGATTTGTTTCTACATGTGGAAAGTGATGTCTGGTAAACTCTGAAATGCTTCAGTTTGCGAAGGCCTAATGTTGTGGCCTGCTGATGCAGGTGTTATATAATTGACTGTCAGTAAGTTCTGTCAGTAAGTTCTGACTGTCAGTATGAGTTTAATGTTCCTGTTAGAATTGTTCTTTCCTTTAATACGACTGACCAGGATATATATCTTAAAATGGATATGAATGTCACACTATGGCCAGAATTAGTACCGCTAAATGTTGCATGAAAAATATTGACACTTATATTTATGTCTCAGTTTAGCCCATTTTAAATTGTTGTCTCAATTTGGCATCTCATAATTCAGATCCTATAATTGTTATGTTCAGATCCTATAAAAGTTATGTTACTGTCAGCCACTTAGGCTTGGCTGCTTTCCTTTGGTCTGAGGCCAGTTTCTCTTATTGTGGTGTCTTATCAGATGGTCAATATAGTGGACATGATAGTAGTTCACTGGTATAGAGGTCAATAATGGACATGATCTTTATTTTGTTAAATTATTATTTGAATGATTTACTTATGTATTTATCTCTAAAGGATGAGAGTGTTTGTAATTATGGGCTGTATAGTGCGTAATTTAACTTATTTTTGTAACTTAAGTTTCAGTTACTGCAATAATAATATCAATGATAATTTATATATTTATTTACTTTACTTAATATGTCAGCCACACTCTCTGTTTCATGTTATCCTAAAACTAAGATCAAAGAGTTGTTTATTTATTTATTTCTCTTTTACTTGTGGCCAACTTAGTTAGCAGCAGTCGCTGTGTACACACCTAAAAAAAATACTCCTCAAAAATCCATGCTTTCATTGATTAAGTAGAACTGTGATTCTGCTTCTCTACATTTACATTAAGACAACCTTTGCAGCAGTTTTCAGCAGTATTGAGCCGTTTTGCTTGAAGTCTTGGTGTCTATACAGTAGGTTCACACGCTCTGTTTGACCAAGATTCAGCGTCACATATTGGCCCCCTCTCTTGTGCTTCAGGTGAAAATGTGCCCTATGGTACATGAGCTGCCTCTGTGGCCATGGTTGCCATAACAATGACCTTTCTTACCAGAAAGAGTCTGGGCCTTTTTTTGCAAGCTTCTGTGGTTTCCTTGCATGTTCTTGACTATATGTATATTTAGATCCATGTTCGTTCCTGTCTTGCGATAGGTGTTTTGAAGTAGGTCTTTGTGAGAGGCCAACAGCACTACAGTGGGCTGCATACAAGATGAAAGATTTTAGGACAACAGGATGTCTGTTGTACTGTTTTTGGCAGCTTTCTTTTTCTTCTTTTTGCATTCTGTAAAAGAACTGTCATTTTTACGTATTATTGTTACTAGCAGCCTGCTCTTCCATTTGTTGTATTACCATTTCATTGAAAAAAAAAATAGGCTTCTCTCAACCGTGCAAATTCCATCAAACACATACTGTACGTACAATTATGGGTCAATGGGATGGCGATAGTTATTTAAAATGAATTCATGAACATGTTTAACAATTGTGTGTTTCACATAGCTAGAAATTCCTTACTTTTCTTAGCTTTACCCTTGTTGCCAACATTTTAATAATATAACATAATTTGATAGTTTGTATTACGCATGGCATGTATTTATTTTTAGTATTGCCCTTTCGTGTATGACATCGCAGAATATGGCTCATCAACCCTTTCTATTTTTAGACAAAATACGTATTTTGGATGAGCATGTAAGTTTCACTACCTCAGCTCCAATAGGAAAATCTGTCATTTTTTGAAGGGAGACCTAAACTTGCTGTTCTCTGCATTCAGCCTACCGTTGTGTAACATTTGCGAATGACACAGGGCTGCAATTTTACTGTCACCCACTAACCTGGAAGTAATCATTCAATAGATAAAAATAAGTGTAACTGGTCAAACAAATGAAAAAGCAACATATTAAATTTTCTGATGGATACTTGACATTCTGTGGCAATGCATTGTGCGTCTGAAGTAGATCTGAAGGGTGTTTGAAGTGATTGCGCATTTGAGAAACACTGGTGTTTATTTTAACTCTCAGGTGGAGGAGTCTCAATCACTCATGGGCGGCCTGCACATACTCGGGCACTTAGCAAATCTCAAAAAGTGGACAAATATATGTTTTCAAGATGTCTTTCAAGCAGCAAAACGATTATTGCAGAAATCAGGAAGATCTTGTAGTTGCATTTTCACATCTCACTGCCCAGTTTAGAAATAGCATACTGATACTTCAAGCTCAGGCAGACAGTTCACCGAGGTAGACCACATACTCGCATACTGTGCAAAAGACATACAGTATATTCTCTAGAGAGAGAGAGAGAGTACTTATTGTTTACTGTCAGTATCAGCTAAACAAATACATTTAAATCTTTTTTAGTAATTAATAGTAGTAAAGTAATTTCAGTCCATTTTGACTTATTTTCAGTCATCATTAGATTTCATCCAGTGTGGTGATAAAAGCCCTGCAACATACTGTACATCATCAAAACTGTTTGGAATTATTCATAAATGAATGGGTATGCTGTGCAGTCTTGGACACCGAGGGTTGAGATTGACTCTTTGACCTGTATCAGTTCTGATGTCTTATTCCCTCTCACATTCACAGAAAAAGAAAGCCTCAATGAGTTGATATTAATGAATTAATGTGTCTCTAGATAAAATGTGATGTGAGCCTTTCCCAGGAGGTGTCTTCTCTAGTACAACAGCAGAGAAGCTGTTCCATTCAACTGTGAGCCTTTCTTTTCTGAGCAGGACTGTTCAACTTCCTGTCGTCAGAAGTCACCAAAGTACAGTTCCCCACTTTAAGTCGTGCGTTGAGTTGTGTCTCACTGTGCATTGCTGTGTGTCTGTGTCTGTGTGTCTCAGGAGGCCGGTGAATGATTCATTGCGTGCCAGCTTGAGAGAGCGAAAGGGTTGTACGGCACAAGCGATGGCGGACAAGGTGAACAAGCTGCCGTACTTCTACGGCAACATAACCCGCGAGGATGCAGAGGACTACCTGAAGCAGGGCGGCATGGGCGATGGCCTCTACCTGCTGCGCCAGAGCCGTAACTACCTGGGCGGCTTCGCCCTGTCGGTGGCCTATGGCCGGCAGGTGTACCACTACACCATCGAGAGGGAGTTGAATGACACGTATGCCATCGCCGGCGGGAAGTCGCACCGTAACCCGGTGGATGTGATCGACTACCATGCGCAGGAAGCCGACGGCCTCATCTGCGTGCTCAAGAAGCCCATGAACCGGCCCAAGGGCATGGAGCCCAAGGTGGGAGCCTTCGAGGACCTCAAGGAGCAGCTGATCCGGCAATACGTCAAACAGACGTGGAACCTGCAGGTAAGTCGACGGGTGTTTACTGTTAAAGCAATGCAAAAAAACACCTCAGATGCCTATCCCCCCCCCACCCCACACACACACACCCATCCCAAGTCCCTTGTGTGTGTGTGTTTGTGTGTTTGTATGTGTGTGGGGGGGGTGGGGGGGGGGGGTTAACTTGTTGAGCTGCAGAGTTGCAGTTGTGCAATATCATGTTGTGATCGCTGTTACAATAAAAGCATATTTCATAAAAAGCAACTTCATTAGAATTGACATCATGTACTTGACCCTTGTGCTACATGTGTACATCATGACCTCAGAGGCTTTTGTGCATATATGGTTACAAATACGAGGGGCCAGTCATGAATGTGTTGATGGATATACAGTACGTCACTGGAGTCAGACACAGAGTGCTAGTGTGTGTGGTGCAAGTTTGCGTAGGCAGAGGCTCTGTTAAGTGGTGGTGTGTTTGTCTGTAGCCAGCAGCCCAAGTCTTTGATTTGCGTGCCGAGGGGTTTGTGGGAGTACATCTCACGGCCGAAAAACATAACTATTCGAGTCAACACCATAACCATAACAGTAAAAAAACCCAGCAAGGTGTCTGATTCACGCCTACACTAAAACTGAGGGCTCTGCAGCACACTGCAGCAGGTAATTTAACAAGATGATGGTGGGTCTGTGAGTGGTCCTGAGCATAATACTGATGCAGAGATAAGCATCCTACCTTAGTTACCAGCTCTGCTCAATGTATTGGCTAGAACTTAAAAAGTCTAGTTGCAGAAAAAAACAATGTATCACTGTTTTGAAACATCAGTTTGCATTCAGTTACTAGACTCTGTGTGGTATTCCTTGTTTAAGTTTACATGTAGGTTATTGTATGGGCTGATTCATACTCTACACAAGCAAGTTAGAATACTTATAATAATACAGGAGGACATTGCAATCACTTGAGAAAAAAAATAATGATTGTATTACCTTATCTCATTAAAGCTAGGTGAAGACAACAACATACTTATGTGTAATGGTGTAAAGTAAAATTAGACTGAGAATGTAAACTAATAAAATATAACAAGAAACCATTCCAGAGAAAAGAATGCATGATATGCACTGAAAATGCAAGAAACATAGTATTGCATTTAGGTGTGTTTGCAATTCAAGAAACCATTCCAGAGAAAAGGATGTGTGATATACTCTGAAAATGTGAGACACATAGTGTTGCATTTTGTTGTGTTTGCAATTCTAGCAACAGCAGAATAATTTTGAAATGCACATTTTACATCTGTGTATACATTCAAACTATGGCTATAAGAAGCTTCATTGAGTACTGAGTTAGGTTGCATTAACTGGACCAGCACTAGCCTTGAGTCTGATGTGGGGCAACTAAATGGTTTCATGGTGATGGCTAAATGAGCCAGTTTCAGTCCTCAGGTTGCTAATGTTTAGTTACTAATGTAGCTTTGCTAAGTTACTGAAATAAAAACTTGACATTAAAAGTATTGAGTAAGAGATGATGATGTGAGCTGGTGGATTGTACAAGGTCTTCAGAGTTCTAGTTTTAAGTGTGGAGGTGATGAGAAGAAAGACCATCCCATCATACAGTCTGTGTTTGTACATTTGTGTGTGTGTGTGTGTGTGTGTGTGTGTGTGTGTGTTTGTCTTATGTAGGGACATTCATTTTTGAAGGGAACATTTCTGTGTCCTTTTTAAAGACCCAGCATTGATCTTTAGTATCCATTTAGTAGCCATCATGCTCTATAAGTGTGTTTGTGTGCAGGGGCGCATGCATATAGTTCTGCATAAGTTGATTTAGCTAACGTGTTTACAAACTATTTACAGGAAATTGTAAATAGCCTAGTAGCCTACTGTCAGTTAATGGGATACTGTGCAGAGTTGGGAAGTTATGGTAGGCCAATTTGGTGTGAATACACAATTGAGTAGCCTGATGGTACTGTACGCACAGTGCGTACGGCCGTACACCTGCAGGTGCGCCTGTTTGTGTGTTTTCATTTTGGTTAGATGCAATCACTGACGATTGCAGTTGATTTAAAGTCACATTTTTGTCTTTTGTATTGTTTTAGATAGGATTTTGTCAATGGAAGTAATTTTAGTCTAATTTTAGTCAGTGTTTCTCAGTTTTAATTTTAGTCTACTTTTAGTCAACATTTAGTCATAATCTTCTAACAGAAAATCTAAAATTATCTAATTATTTGTAGCCTAATGGATTACTTCATGATTTGTCTATGTAGAACACTTCAGCAACCAGGATAGAATAAAGAAGACCTAACAGTCTTAACGTAAAATAATATTGTATGAAATAACATTAAGATAAAAGTGTAATCAATTATGCGTTTGGTGACACTTCCGCACTTCTATGCTTCCACTCAGTTACATGTCCTGCAAGCTTATGAAAATTGTCTAAATGAAGTGATGAAGTTAGCAGCTCTATGAGGTGGGTTCTGCTTCCGAAGGGAGAGCAGTCATGACACGTAAGATCGCTGACTAGCATTCACCTACTTTTATCGAATCAATCAAACATTACTATACATATTTAACTGGGCAAACATAGCGAATGGCGTGTCCTCAAATGTCGTTTCTAGTTGGTAGTATTTTTTCTGCCCATCTTATAGGGCTATCCACACTCCATCTTTATCTGGAACAATGCACTGTGTCTTTTTTTCGACATTACAATAGGTGAAATGTGCCCATAGATCATCTCGTCTCGTATCTTCCGACCTGGAAGATTACTTGTGAAGTTGAGGAGCGCATCCTAGAACCCACCAGTAGCTCTGGCAAGGAGCTTCCAGATAGGCATAAACTGGCATTTGGGTAGGCAAGCATTGAGCAGGAACAGACCATCCAATGAGAAATATACCGTACATGATGAAGGCAGAGGGAATTTGTACTTGGACTTGCATATTCATGCATGTACTGTAAGTGGTTAAGGAACTCAATGTGTCTTGTTTGATTTCTGTGATAAAGCAAGCTGTTTTATCTTACATTTTTTTCATTAGGGCATAACGAATGAGTGAATGAGATTTCACTGTAATTTTCATTCAAAAATATTTTTTTCATTTACGTTGTTACAATTTAGTCGTGAAATAAAAGGTCATTGACGAATAATTCTCTTCAAAATTTACATTGACCAAATTAACCCTGTCCTTCGGTGTGTGTGTGTGTGTGTGTGTGTGTGTGTATGTGTGTTTGTTTGTTTCTGTGTGTAGGGCCATGCTTTAGAGCAGGCCATCATCAGCCAGCGGCCTCAGCTGGAGAAGCTCATTGCCACCACAGCCCATGAAAAGATGCCCTGGTTCCATGGCACCATCACACGCGATGACTCGGAGCCGCGCCTGCTAAAAAGCCCGCGCACCAACGGCAAGTTCTTGTAAGTCTCTCTCTTCCTTACAGCATCTCACCTCACTATATGAAACACCATATATGTGAGAGTTTGTGTGGTACATCAATGGTCGTGTAAGTGAAAGTGAGCATTTCTGAACAATATGTTCTCAAACCACCATATGCACAGTCCAGTCAGAACCACTCTTATCTTTGAAGATTTTAATTAGTTCGGTGAGTGTAAAACCCCATTGGCATGTGCTGCAATTAGCTTGTTTCGCTAGTCTCCTGAAAAGTTGAAATTTTCACAGATATTTCCAGCGTTTATTTAATCTGTAATCGCTGTAGTGGCTAGTTACTTGCAGTCTGAATGAGGATTAAGTGTGTCATATAGCAGCTTTAACAGCCTTTATTGGCTTTAAATACGTCTGAGAAGAACACACAATTACAGGGCAAAGTAAAGTATGTTACCTTTTATAAATGCAATAAAATGTGACAAATACAAGGAGGATATGCAGTACAACGAGTGGTATTTGACCAAAGTGAACAAAGTATTTTCTGTTTTTGAAAAAGAAGAGGTGGGACAGAGACAGTAGCAGGTACTTGTTTGATAAGCTCAGCAGGCGAATTTGAATGACTGAGGACTGACTTAATCAGACTGTTTTAATTCAGAGAGCGACTGTGGTTGAGCTAATCAGCAGAGCATCAGCTGAGGTGCTTAGGTGGACTACTGTGGTCTGCCTGAACTAAAGCTACATTTGTGGTGCAGAATAAGACACAGTATTATGTGTGTCAACATCAAAACTCTGAATTGCCCTGTAGTATTTTCATTGTGCATTCACAAACCTCCTAAAGCTAAATGGCGAAAATGACCCTGCACAGTGAACTGTTGTTGTTCAGTTACATAGAATGCCTTGTTTATTTCTGATGGGTTTGACATATATCCTCAAGGCATTGAAAGGGCCTGATGGACCTCTCTATGTGCATGCAGACCCAACTGTGCTACATAAATCTCATATATGAGTAGACAGTATGATGATGCTATGTACATAATGTATATGAAGTATACCTATATTTGTGGGCCGGAGCCTTTTATGGGCAGATAACCGCAGCATCACCCAGTGTAGATGATGATGTTTCACAGGGGATGTGTTGTGAATTCGATGGTTATTGTGTCGGCAGTAAAATAAATTCTCCATTGCTAGAGACAAGAGCACAGAGTACACAGAGTTTCTCATAAAGAATAATAAAGAGAACAAAAGACAAATAAAATGACTTTTGGGTTTTAGTGACACCACATTGTGCTGCAGCTCTCCCTGTGGTTTCCGTGTTGTGTACAACGCTCTCAACACTTCCTGTAGTGACCGTGAGCGAGGGTAGGTGGGGAAAAATGGTTTACAGGGACAGTGCGACAGTTCCACTCTCGCATCTGAAAGCAATCTTACTATGTAAAAATGCATGAGTGGGTGGATGAGTTAGTGGGTGGGTGAGTTGTGGAGGTGGTTCTCTCTAATTTGGTGCATGCACGATTTATTTACATAGCCAGTTTATTTGAACTTTGTCTTTTATGTTCTCTTTGAAGGTCTGAATGAAGTTAAAATTCCCATAATTTGTTAAAGAAGTGCTTCTGAATGAAGTTAAAATTCCCATAATTTGTTAAAGAAGTGTTTTTCTGTGTATTTTGAAATAGCACTAGAATACATTGTTCAAGATGCACACTGTTGGTATTTGGAATGGAATTACATTTTTAGTGATGGCACCATGCTATCAAATAATCACCGGCTTTGTATACAGTACCACAGAGTACCAGTGATAAAAAACAATAACCAAACAGTTCAAGGGGAAAAAAAGCAATAGACAAAAGAAAAAAAAGTAGAGTCTGTAAGGCTCCCCCTTTTTGACCACTGATTGCACCTGAAACAAAACACAGAGATATACATATCTGGGCCCAAGGCCCCGGTAGTGCTTCCTAAGTTTCAACTAACATTATAGAAAAGATTTCAATTGCAATACTGCTATGGTCAGTCACCAAATTAGTAATTAGCAATGACATATAAATTTACGTGATCATGATCTCCATGGATACTCTTTTTTTTTTCTTTGTGTGCCTCATATCAAGAATTGTTTATCATACAGTAAAGTTAAATGATCTTAACCTTTTCCACATTTTTAAAGCAGGCCTAAAGGCATGTTTTAAAGAACTTGAACATATTCTGAACGCCTGAAACAAATTCAAAGTTGTGTTTTATTTTATTGCATTGCTGTAAAACAGTTGTAAAACCTTTTCCATATCAATGAAGAGAAAAAAATAATAATACCAATATAAAAACTGCAGTGGATGTGTTAATAAACATATGAACCTATTAGTTCAATATTAGTTCAGTGTAGTGAAGTCAACATCAACAACCTCTCATCCTCCATGAAAGAAAAAGCTATCTTTAATCATAACTTGATACACTGCAAGAGCTAGCTGTCTATGTTATCAGACTACTCTTAATCAGACTCCCCCTTATGATCTGCAGCAAGGCTGCAAGATTATTCCCCCAGCTAAAGTGTTGTTGCCTTTAACACTGTTTCCTATTAAGAGCTAAGTGCGTCATAGCATCAACAATTTGATAAATTCACTGCTGTTGGTAAGATTACAACTTTGCTAAACGCTTTTGTCCACGCTAAAAGTTCTACCACTTTTCAGGCTATGTTTTTGCTGGTAACCCATTGTCAGTCACTATTGAAAGTAATTAACTGTGTTTAACTGTTTTGTCGTTGACTATGACACCACAGTGAAGTTAGTTTCACTTTGCCTATATGTTCAATTAATAGACAAGTGCAGATGTGTGTAGCCTATACTCTACTCTCGGTTTTAGTAAAGAATGGCTTAGTGGAATACCTGTTCCATACAGTCTTGCGTACAAGCAGATTCCTTCAAATACACAGCTGACTATCAAAATACTGATGTGCTGTTTGAAGTTGTACCGCTTGCTGTTAAAGGGAATGACAGATGTCCTCCTCATTGGTTTAAAGGATGTTAAGCCCAAAACACACCCATGACTGATTAAGAAACATAAGAGCCACCTTTTTGCGCCAGGCACCTGACGTTTGATAACAAAACCACCCCGAATGTGGACTGGATAAACCCCTAAATGTATTTACGCTATTTGCTAGTGACCATGCATTTAAATATCTAAATTAGGGCCCAAAGTGTGTGTGAGAGAGAATAAGAGTGAGCGAAACAGTGGGTATGATAATTTCTTAACAACCAACCAACAGCAGGATCTGCGTTCACATGCACTCTGTGGCGAGACAAGTTTTTCTTGCTTGTAAGTGGCATCCATTGGGGGACAAGAGGTACATTTTATATATAATAAATGTATTTATATTATTTATTTATAATTTGAACATACTGTTTACATACATCATAATAAAATGTTTAAAAATAATTATGGAAGTTTAAATTTAAAATGAAAAGCTTTGACAAAAATCGCTTAAATTGCAATCTAATTAAACCCTTTTAAAGCTATTGTTCATGCTAAATAGTTAGTCACTATTTCAATATAAAATATAAATATAAATATAAATATAAATAAATATAAAAATAATATAATTGGCACCTAAAATTACATACTCTTGGCCCTGAATCTGATCAAACTGGTCTCAAACAGAAAAGAGTCAACTGGTGTAACTGGTTACACCATTTGACATTTCTATTTAAAAGCAAAATTTGCAGGCATTATTATGGACAACTATGTACACACTTCACCTTTATGTGAATATTCAAACACAGTTTTTACATTAAATTGAATATTTTATGATTATTATGATTTATCAACATTTTTAAAAGGCCATACCATTTGACATGTAACCTAAGCTTGCCTGGCCATGGCCTAAAAACACTATTATGTTACTTTAAGAGAGTTGCTAACCTTGACTCATAGCAGTTGGGGTCTTGAAGGGTCCTTCTCTATGACATAATTTCCTGTCACATGATTCTCTGACATAATATACAAAATTGCTCCTTAAATGGTGGTTACACCACTTGACATTTTAAGTGGTTGATGTGACAGACACGATTCCCCATATTAATTCAAACATTCAGAACAATGGGGTTTCATTAATTGTATTAAATATAGAAAAGTTCTTGTGCAAGATCATGCCAGATTATTTTAGAAGGGATTTTGGAGAGAATTTCACATTTTTTTCAGCAAGTGTAATTATTTGGTTCATGTTTTTGTGGTTACACCGTGTTGACAATTTTACCCAAATTCAGTTAATACTCTTTCAAAATTAAATAAATCCAAAACTTTAAGATTAGGGTTTGATGAAAATGATATTTGATATAATTTGTCAAATTATTTTCAAATTTTAACAATTTTAAATGTATGTAACCCATATGTACACAAAAAAATGAGCGTCACGTCATTGACCCGTTATTAATTTGAAAATACAAAAATACCCACACAATAATCATGGTATACCAACTTTTAAAAGAAACTACATATACGGTAATTGAAAAATATCCCCAAGAGACAAGAAGTACTATTTTCTGATTGGCTGGCAGAGGGCTATTAATTTTGTACATCGGAGCTCCTATGAAGTAGATCTGGTAAAAAAATGTAACCAGCTCCCCATATCAATGTAAACAATGATTGAACTGACAAGAAGCAAACTTCGCAACAGTGGAATCAACTGTAACATAGCAAACTACCCACCACCATTTCCGTAAGCAATGAATGTACTGTAGTACGACAAATTTAACAGGTCGGACTCTTTTTAAACTGAACTGCATTTCCCTTTTTGTGCTATAAATGCATGCCTATTGCCTACATACATGACTGACAACATGGGGGACAAACAGAATATCATCCTGTAAGGTGTCCCGATATATACAGAATTAATTAACGTGGTGAAGAAAACTCTTTTCGCATCAGGGAGGTCTTTGCGTCTGTCTTCTCCATTATTTCTGCATACCTCGGCGGATGTTATCCCTCCATTAAGTGGTATTAATACTATCCTGTAGTGAGAATGAACTCAGTGAATCAGCCAGTAGGTACTCAAGGTCATGGGGTCAAAGGTCATCATATGGGGTCCATGTCCTAATGTTCTCCCTCAGTATCTTATCTGTATCGTTTTCAAATTTTAGACTTGTAGCTCTAAGACACTCCTGACAATTCAAGCTCCTGAAGTTAGTTACTTTTTTTTCAACTTTCAATGTCCTAAGGGGATGATGAAACAGAAAAGACAGATATAATGTTTTTAAGTTGTCTACAGGATGAAATTGGCGGCACAAACAAAAAAATTGGGTTTACAGCCCATGTTGACCATTTTGGCTCCCTCAGTTGACTTTTCTTTTAATTTGTTCCAACTTCAGACATGTCCAGAGGGGATCGTAAAAGAGAAAAGTGGGATCTAACAATGGTTGGTCACAATGTGGCAAACTACTGCAAGAAAAAGGAAAAATGGGTTCACATTTTATGCTGTCCTTCCAAAAGGGTAATGAGATTAGTATTTTTATGGACAACTTGCTACTTAGGTCAACTTTAGAGCTGAATATACTGTAGGGAATTTCCCAAGGGTTATTATCACCCTATTCTTATGGAGTAACCCCATGGCAACAAGAAACAGCAAAGAAAAAAAACTTTAACCGACAAAACCAGATTCACCAAGATTCTGGCCTTTGGCTCCCGGACTATGACAAGCATATGTTATTGTCATGGTTTTAGGTAGTATATTTAACTGAGAGATGATATTTTGGCTTATTAGAGAAGAAAATTACAGATTTGTCTTAAGTATTTAAGTATTTGAAATACTCTAAATACAATCACTCAAAGTATTTTGTTACAAACTACATTAGATTTGTTCCAATCCTGCAAAATACATAAAATTGAAATACTGCCCGTGTCTGAATATAGCCATTGTTTTTAGGTTACATTGTCTGTATGGTGAAGTTATAATCAGACTTCTAGCAATGCAAAGCAGAAGAATCAGTTGGCAATGGATTGGAAGTGACTGCTTTTCAATCCATATATGTAATGCATTTTCTGGCTATGACAAGATAACCTACATACAATAAGTGTGTCAAATAGCATTAAAGTATATTAAATAAAATATATTTCAATTGGGCTGTTAAAATATGGTTGCCTATATGATTAGCCTACAGAGGAGGAGGAAAGCAAACAGGCATAAAGGATACAAAAAAACAAATAAAGTAACTTGTTACTTGAGTAATTTATTAACAACATTTTTTTTTTTACTTTTACTTGAGTAGATTTCTCAGATTTCTCTTTTACTCAAGTCATTTTTAAAGGGAATAATTGTACTTTTACTTGAGTATAGATGTTCAGTACTCTACCCACCACTGCTCTCGGTGTAGTACTGTAGAGTAAGTCTGATGAAGAAGTAAAGCTGATAATTGCACGTTCCATTCAACCTGCCTCCATCTTCTCTTCTCTTCTTTTCTCTTTTCTTGTCTTCTCTTCTCTTCTGTTATCCACTCTCAACTCTTTTCTTTTCTCCTCTTCTGTTCTTTCTCTTCTGTTCTCTCTTCTCTGCTCCCCCTCTCCTCCCTCCTCTGCTATCCACTCACGACTCCTCTCTTCTCTTCTCGTTCATCCAGAATCAGACAGAGGGATAGCAACGGCTCCTATGCCCTCTGTCTCCTCCATGATGGGCAGGTCATGCATTACCGCATCGACAAAGACAAAGCTGGCAAGCTCTCCATACCTGATGGCAAGAAGTTTGACACACTGTGGCAGGTAATAGATTGCATTTGTCTCCTCTGGTCAGTAGAGTTCTTAGAGTTTAGACTTTAATAAGGATTTCTATTAAGTGAGTAAATTAATGTGTTTCATTTGATGGATAAAACCATTACTTTATTATTACAAATGATGACAATAAATCCTACTTTGTTCACCACATGCATGAAAGCATTTCCATTGTTGATAATTCATACTAATAGGATATAAGTCCATATCATGATGTTAGGGTATACCATGCATATTGAGTTCTTGTTATTGCTGAAAAATATGCTAATATCAGCTACTCTATGGCCTAGTTATATATAGGAGGAAATATGCTGTGGACTGTAAAAACTGTAAAGAACTGACATGGTCACACATCTAAGTGTTGCACACAGTGTTAGTAGCATACGTGTTTGTGAAGTGTGTGTGTGTTTGTGTGTCTTGCCTTGTTTCTCTGGCAGCTGGTGGAGCACTACTCTTACAAGCCAGATGGGCTCCTGCGAATTCTCACTGAGCCCTGCTCACGGCCCGAGGGAGCGTCCAACGGTACAGTAGCGTCCCTTCAGTGTGGTCTGATGGTCAAATGGGAGGGGTGGGCTGATGGATAGATGGATGGGTGGATGGATAGATGGATGGTGGATAGATGGATGGTGGATAGATAGATGGATGGTGGATAGATAGATGGTGGATAGATGGATAGGTGGATGGTGGATAGATGGATGGGTGGATGGTGGATAGATGGATGGGCGGATGGATAGATGGATGGTGGATAGATGGATGGTGGATAGATGGATAGGTGGATGGTGGATAGATGGATGGGTGGATGGTGGATAGATGGATGGATGAATAATGGAAGGATGGATGGATGGGTGGGTAGATCTGGATGGATGGATGGATGGTGGATAGGTAGAGTGGTGGATGGGTGAATGGATGGGTGGGTGGATAGATGGATGAATGGTGGATAGATGGATAGATGGATGGTGGATAGGTTGATGGATGGATGGGTGGATGACTAGATAGATGGGTGGATGGATAGATGGATGAATAAATTATGGAAGGATGGGTGGGTAGATGGATGGATGGATGGATAGATGGATGCTGGATGAATAGATAGATGGGTAGATGGATAGATGAATTATGGAAGTATGGATGGATGGATGGCTAGATGGATGAGTGGATAGATGGATGGATGAATGGATGGTGGATGGATAGATAGATGGGTAGATGGATGGGTGGATGGATAGATAGATGGGTAGATGGATGGGTGGAGGGATGAATGGATGGATGGATGGATATATGGTGGATGGATGGATACGGCCATCATTGCTATACATTTTATTATGCAATTCCATGAGTCTAAACCTAATTCTTTCTTAAATCTCAACTACTGGCAACAGCATATAAACTGTACTTACTGTATGTATTGATGAAGTGTATAGACTTTACTAGGAATAAAATAATTTCAGGTGGATGGATAGATTGAGATAGTTGAGTCAAGTATTAACGAACATGTTTGTCATTGGTATGCAGATATAGGCCGGCCAGCTCTACCAAACAACCATCCTGGGGTAAGTGACACATCATTTACAATGTCTTAAGTAAAGAAAGAAAGAGATTTGTCAGTAAGCAAATGATTTGGATATACCAGACCCAAGAGACATCCACTGTTTTTAAAGGAGAAATCCGGCCAATTTTTACATGGATCTTGATCGCTAGATGTTGCCGAGTACTGTCAATAGGAAAAACAACGACCAAAATCTGTGCTACCGAACTGGAGTAACTGCAGTTAATGGCCAGTACTCCCATTGAGCTACGATGCTAGGTTTGGGGGCATCATCTAAACGTGCCTTTTTTGCCTCTTAACAGGCTCAAAATGTCATTAAAAGGTCTATACAAAATAAACAGAAACGATGCATGTTCTACTCATTAGCTGTGAAGAAAGCATCTAGTGTAAATTCAAAGATTTGTTCATTATTTTTGCCATCGACAGTACTCTGTGACGTCTAACGATCAAGATCCATGTAAAAATCGTCCGGATTTCTCCTTTAAGGGGATTTCCAAGCAGTAAACAGCAGTGGTTGAGGAAAGATTTCTCACCTAGTACCAGACTTGACCACTGCTTCTGAAATCCCCCTAAAGATAGGGAGCCTGTCTCTGGCACTAGTAGGCTACCTGCACCACCTAATGTTTTAGGTGATTCCTCATTTGGTTCAGGAGTCTGTTGCCCTGTTTGGTATTCAATAATAACATAAATTGTACTGAACCGAAGGTCTCAAGTCTCCTATCTCCCCTCTCCTTTCCCTATCCTCTTCCATAATTTTGTTAAGAGGACATGGGTCATATTCTCTGACAAATAATTATGTGATGAGTGCACAGTACACTTTAATAAACCATTTACAAACAGTTACTTTAACCATTGACAATACAAGACCGAGAAAACAATGTTAGCAGGGATATATGTGCCATTTTAGCTTGGTTATAAGCAGTTAACTGTACAATGTGAATATGGTGACTTCTTAATCCACTACTGTGTCTACACAATTGCAATACGGCAATAAACAGCCTATTAATAATTAACTCTTTCAGCCAGTCTATGTAGAAACAGAGTCAACATTATTAAGTTTCCGTATTGTTCACAACAGTCTTGAAACAGGGAAGCAATTCTCTCTCCAAATAAATGTGTGCTTATCAACTTCCTGTGCTTGGGAAAAAAAAAAACTCTTATTGCTCCTGGAAATCACATGCATGTTGGATAAAGGCTTAAGTGTTGCAAGTGTGATGACAGTGATAGTCTGCGCTGATCACATGACAGGAAGCACCAGTGATAAAGTAGCCTACACAGCCATGAGGAAATGACTAACATTGACTAAGACCACGGACAAGCATAATGGCGGAGTTATGTTGTTTTTATATGGTGTGCAGATGTCCGCTCATTACTGAGATTCATAGTGTGATTTACAAAGGCAATATTACTTTTGTTGTCATACCTAAGCATGAAATGTGATGATGATGGAAAAACCATAACAGAAAACAATATCTGTGGACTACATATTTTGTTGCAGAATTAACTAACATCTTCCTACTTTAACATGCACGTCACAATCCTAGTGAATCTAACCGAAAGTATTACAAAGGACTAAAAACGAATAACCCTCTTTCAAAATTGTGGTTTTGTAGCAAGGAGCCACAGGTGGATTACTCACAAGAATCAAATCCTACTCCTTCCCCATACCTGGCTCCAAAAAGGTGCACTAACATGCCATATCCCCCTCCTCTCTCTCTCCACCTCTCTGTCTCTCATTACTGGTGGTGCGGCATGGTTCATCTACTAACTCTCACCATTTTTTTACCATAAATGGAATTTATTTTCGCTACTAACATATGTGTGGGATTGCCAAGTCTCCCTTATATCTTTCATTAATGTGTTCCTAGTGAATGATATTAACCTCATCCCTTTTAATTATCATTTAATTCCCATTCAATGTTAAGGAAATATTTAGTTTGACACTTACAGTTTGATATTGTGGGTATAGTAATTCCTTTGTAGCAAATGTTGCAGACGCATACTGTACTGCTAATCCTTGACATTTGGTTAATGCATGAAGGTGCATGCACTTTCTAAAATGGCATATATGTGTGATGCCTCTGTAATAGGGGTTGTCAATATTGAAGGCCATGTACTTGTGACTAGTTTGATGACTGAGGATCCCAAAGACTTTCACCTCTGGGGTGGGATTTTAAACACCAGGTTCTGTTCTGCTGTGAATGCATGGTAACCTTCAGAGGGTACACCCAAGTTCATAAAGATCCCAAAACCTTTTGCACTTCTATTGGTCTTCAGAAAAGAATGATCTCCCTGAAGTTATCCTTCAAAAGACTCTCTAGGAGAATCACTTATCATTAGATCACTAATGCTAAAGTAATAATTAAATAACTAAACAATTAAAATCTGATGATTACTGTAAGCTTTATGATAAAGTTCAGGGTTCACCGTAGATCACAGATAGTCTCTAGAGGTTTGCAGGAGGAGTCCAGAATACATGTATGTCCCCTTTATTAGACTTACCACAGGAAGTTGCTGTTTCCACAACTGCACACTTCCCCATTTTCTGGCCCTATCATAAACCACTCTAGAATTGTTTTGAATGTAGCAAAAGCTGAGGACATGCTACCTCTATGACTGGAAGTTCTTTCTGGGGCACATGGGATCTATTGTTCTGTACTGGCCTCTTGTGGTCCTTGATAGTGCTTACCCCGTTCAAGGCATAATACAAGGAATACAAGAAACCTGATAGTTTCATAGATGTACAGGACAGTTTTTTTAATGCCATAATTTAAATATAATATTATGTAATAATATGATTGATTAATTGATTGATTGGTTCATTAATTAATGAATTACTTAATTAGTATATTCATTTATTACACTTTGCTTATAAGCCATTATTCTTTATGTGTGAAATAATTTCTTACTTAAAATGATCTTACCATTATGTAATGCATTATACTCATACACACAGTTAAATTCCCACATGAATGTAACATTACTAGTGCAGTGTGAAATCTGGTTCCACATCATAGTTTATATCAATTAATTAATTGTTTTTTCTATTTCATAATTTATTTAATATTTAATTTTCCAATTTATAAAAAATATTGTCATTTCTGTAAGACTGCACCACTGTAATGCACTCATTCATCTGTGAAACCCTGTTGGCATTTCGATTCTCCATTTGAAATGCAGTTCATTTTCATAGCAAGTTAACATTTTCATGAATCAAAGGAAGCTAATGAGTGAAAGCCTGCTTGTGTGCCAGTCTTTCCATCTCCTCCATCCTGTCTCTCTCTCACGTGTGAACCCTCTGTGTGATGGCTGCCCTCTACTGCCCCCTGAGACTCATCCTGAGACTCCTTTCCTTCATGCCCAGCCACCGCGTGTGTTTACGGAAGACAGATCGGGATGAAAAGCTCAAAAACCATTTTCATCCATAGGTCTTCTTTGCATCGCATCTGTATGGATTCTTTGAAGTAGAATGACTTCATCATAAATCGATTTCTTGAATGAAATTAAATGTCTGAGGGATCCATACAGGGTGGCCATGAAGGAAACTTGAACCATTTCCAAAGAGATGCAACCTGATGTGTGTGTGTGTGTGTGTTGAGCTTGTGTGGACTTTCAGGTTGCATGGAGTCTGATCTGGCCCTCATTGTGTGCACTTTACAGACACATTTTTGTTTGTTTGTGTGTGTGTGTGTTACTGTGTTTGTGTGTGTTTGTGTGTGTGTGCGTGTGCTTGTGTGTGTGTGTGTGTGTGTGTGTGTGTGTGTGTGTGTGTGTGTGTACTGTATGTGTGTGAGTGTGTGTGCTTGAAGGAGGATGAGTTCCAGGTTCAGAAAGTCAAAGTTCCTTCACAGATATGTGCCTAGCTTGTGTGACTTTTCTTGACTGGCCCAGATTTAGAGAAACCTTCACTTTCTGAACTTGAACCTGAATATTATCATTCAGTTTGTGTGTGTGTGTGTGTGTGTGTGTGTGTGTGTGTGTGTGTGTGTGTGTGTGTGTGTGTGTGTGTGTGTGTTGTGCTCTTCTCTGTCACCTCATCTAATCTACTGCTTTAATTCGACCACAGAAAAACCCCACTCGTAAAACACCAAACGACAATCCTTATGAAACGAGGGGTCCCAATACTACCGGTGAGGACACATGTTTGTTGGTTTGCGTTGTTTGCTTGTTTGTTTTTAGACCACATTCTCACGCCTTACTTGAGGTGATGATAAGAAGAAAAAGCATTATCACAAAAATGTGTGATGCATTACATTATAGTAATGGGCTAAATCACACCCTTCTCCTCTTTCTCCTTTCCTACCTTTCCTTCTTCTGACCTTTTTCTCTCTTTCTCCCCCTTGACCCCCCCCCACACACACACACACACAATCTCTCTCTCTCTCTCTCTGTCTCCCTTCTCTCAATCCTCTTTCACCACCTTGACTTCTCTTTCCTTGTCTCCTCTCGCCCTTATCTCTCTCTCTCTCTCTCTCTCTCTCTCTCTGCCTTACTGTATCTCTCCATGTCATAGATGCCATGCCCATGGACACTGAGGTGTACGAGAGTCCGTATGCGGACCCTGACGAGCTACGGCAGACCCACGTGGACCGCAGTCAGCTGTTCCTGGAGGATGGAGAGCTGGGCTCCGGGAACTTCGGCACCGTCCTCAAGGGAATCTACACCATGAGGAAGTGCGTCTGACACAGTCACTCGGTGGTTTCCCCCCCTGCTGCTCTTTTACCGTAAAAAGCCCCCAAACCGTAGGAACACAGAGGTCATATACCAAAAGAATGAACCATATACAGTGCATGTATGGATTTGAATAGAGGAGAGAATTACAGAGTACACATCACTCAAAATCATCGGTAACCTGTAATTGAACCCAACATACTGTCAGTATGGAATTTATTGTAGAGTAATAGAAAATAATGCAGCTAAATAACAGAGCTAGGCTATATGTTGTGTTATATGTGATCATAATACATTGTGAATAGAAACATTCTTGCAGTATTGCCTTGTGCCAAGCAGAGGCCTCATGCAGAAGAAGGGTTCATGTTGGGCCTTTTTTTTTTTTTCTTGGTCTGCCGGTGCAGGACCAAGAAGCCGGTGGCGGTGAAGATCCTGAAGAACGACGACAACAACGCGGCGGTGCGCGATGAGATGCTGAGAGAGGCCAACGTCATGCAGCAGCTGGACAACCCCTACATCGTGCGTATGATCGGCATCTGCGAGGCCGAGAACCTCATGCTGGTCATGGAGCTGGCCGAGCTGGGCCCGTTGCACAAGTACCTGCAGAGGCACAAGTGAGTTGTTTGTCTGTTGTTTTACTTGTTTTGTTTGTTTGTTTGTTTGTTTTCTTTAATTTTCTTGTTATGAGCAGAGACCTGGAGACCCTCTGTTTGTTTTTGTTTTTATTTTTCTGTTTTTTCCCCCTTTATATTCTTCTTTTTTTCTTTCTTTCTTTCTTTCTTTCTTTCTTTCTTGTCTTACTCCTTTTCTTTCTTACATTTTTTCTTTCATTTCCTTGTTGTCTTTCCCTCACTCTACATGTTGACATGTTGATTAAGAGGACCAACATGTATATTTAAACTGAATGCTTGAAGCTTAAGTAGCAAACACCTCAATTTCCCTAGATCAGATAAGACCACTCTTTTTGCTGTCATCAGCTGTAACTCACGGAGTGAACTTGAAATTCAAGCCTCATAGATCCTCGTAGTATTATGATCCGTTGCTCTTCTTGCATAAGGAACATCCTTCTGGTATTTATGTAACTTACTGTATCCACATTGATGAATGCCTTTATAAATCTTTGAAGAACCAGGTTATCCCTCCAGGTAACCAGTCATGTGTCTTCTTCTCCACAGAATGAGTGTCTCCAGTAAGAACATCACTGAGTTGGTACACCAGGTGTCCATGGGGATGAAGTACCTTGAGGAGCACAATTTTGTCCACAGGGACCTGGCTGCCCGGAACGTGTTGCTGGTCACCCAGCACTATGCCAAAATCAGCGACTTTGGCCTCTCCAAAGCCCTGACGGAGGAGGAGAACTATTACAAGGTTGGCCTGATCCCCCCCTGATCAAATCAGCACTGTTTCTGTTTCTGTGAGATGGTCAGATCAGGTTCACAATGAACTGTTGACCTTAGCTCATGTTTATAATTAACTGTTGAATTGAGGAAATCAGTTCATGTTCGCTGATAAACGTGCCTCTTCAAAGCCCTCACAGAGAAGGAGAACTATTCCAAGGTTAGTTCAGGTACAGGAAAGAGAGCCATAATCAGCACTGGTTTCCCCTGAGCCCTCAGTGGTAGACTATTTACAACTTTAGTACCTGAGACAAGGTCAGTTCATGTTCAGGGTAGTGTTCCAAAATCAGTAACAGTGGCCTCTTCACAGAACTCGCAGAGGAAGTGAACTGTGACAACACAGGCCTACTGTAGATTCCTGAAAGAAGTGCCATAGTTGGAAATACAGTAGGTTCAGTGTGGCCTCTGGTGGATGCATGAGTGAACTGCATTTTGAGTAAGCTGCTTTTTGTTTGTACCATGTGTGTGTGTGTGTGTGTGTGTGTGTGTGTGCGTGTGCGTGTGTGTGTGTGTGTGTGTATCCACCCCACCCAAGCAACTGAGAAACTGCCCAGTAGTATCCATAATCCCTGCCACAGAGTACTGGTGTACACGTTAACATTTCTTCTGCTGCCCTTCGGGGCCTTGTCTCCTCTCCTCTTGTCCAGGCCAAAGCTCATGGGAAGTGGCCAGTGAAGTGGTACGCCCCTGAGTGCATGAACTACTTCAAGTTCTCCTGTAAGAGTGACGTCTGGAGCTTTGGGGTTCTCATGTGGGAGGCCTACTCATACGGCCAGAAACCCTACAAGGTACTACATGTCTCTCAGTCGGTTAACATGCCCATGCACTGTATGTATTTCAACCTTAATATTAGATTAAATTAGATTAGATTCAACTTTGCAGAGTACAAGTACAAAGATAACGAAATGCAGTTTGCGTCTAACCAGAAGTGCAAAAAAGCAGAAAAGTGCAATGTGATATACAAAGTATAGACAGGTGGTGCATAGACAGGACAAGAAATAAAGTGCAGTGTAGACAGTAGTATACAGTTAGTTTAAAGAAGGTGGTTTAGAGTAATATAAATTAAATAGAACTATGTGCAGTGTATTACCAGTTACCTTATAAGAACAGAATAAATATGGCTATGTAATATGAACAATGTATGAACAACCTGTACAGATATGTGCAATGTAGTAGCAGTACAATTATAATAGTAGTAGGAATAATACAGATATATGCAGTGTATTAACAGAATATATTATAAGAAAAACAGAATAAATATGGATATTCAGTATGAACCATATAGACAGTTATGTACAGTATGTACAGCTATGTGCAGTGTGGTAACAGTTTAACTAATTCTCGGAAATTCATTGAGGGTAGCCCTCATTTTCAGTGATGCCGACATTGTGATCACAATGAAATACTACATTATGAAATAGAACACCATTGTTGTAGTGAAATGTACAATACTAACAAAAAGACAACACTATAAGAGAAAAAATAAGAAGAAAGGAAAAATGAATTAAAACAATTCCAGTACATTCATTCTGTATGGTATGAATGGACAGACTGTGTGAGAGAGCGAATGACAGTGTAAGTGTCATGTCATTAACCCATTAATGACTAATAACTAAACTTCCTTGATTAAACTTCCTTGAAAAGGCCCATAGGGGTGTCAGACTGGGGGTAAAACCACTACTGATTATAGGGGCCCAAGGGGAGAGGGGGCCTTGAAGTCTGGAATATATTTTATTTGATGGAATGAGGAACATGGGGGCCCATCAGGACTGCCTATGCAGGGGCCCAGGATCTTGTGCTACGCCCCTGGCATTGACTTGATATTTGTTGTGAGACCTCTTAGAACAAGTGGCTACTACTAAAAATTGTGGTTGCACATATATATCGTGCCATAATTGGTAGTAAAAGTTGTATTGTTTTAAAAATGCAAATAATCACAAAAATAAGTTCAACTATCATTTGACATTATATGTTAATTTTTTACTGAAATGGCTCACATATTCTTAAAACACAACTGTTCCTGAATCTAACAGCACCAGCCACAGCACCAGCCAACATTCAGAGTTTCTTATATGTCATGTGAACACCTCACTCATTGACTCCCTCTCTCTCTCTCTCTCTCACACACACACACACAGACACACACAAACACACACACACAACACACACACACACACACACACACACACACACACACACACACACACACACACACACACACACACACGCACACAGCACACACAGAGACAGAGAGACAAGGTGAGAACAATGTAATCAGACACTGTAACAAAAATGTAAGTGCAGGTACATTTTCAGTTACATACAGCGGCGTAGATATGGGGACTTGTCCCTACCAATATTTTGGGATGACAAAATTGTCCCTACCAATATTTTAGTGAACTCATTCATATTAAGTTTGTTGTGAAGATGTAGCCTATTCATTTTCATATTCTCATAAAGTGCACATCTCCAGGACAACCATTTTAGACATGCTATCATTTGAGTGTCTGAAACCGAAGGGGGATTTATCTGACGCGTACGTGAAAGTGTCAAAGCATATGGCTACTTGTTGCTTTCGTGGCAGACTCAGAGAAAGCAAGCACCATGCGGTTGTGGGGTTGTGTCCCTACCAATACTGAGACCAAATCTATGCCATTGGTTACTTATTTCACCTATTGCAGTCGGTCATTATCATTCATTCGAAATGTTAAGCACAATATAATAGACCAGAACTTAACAAATAACAATATGGACTGCAAAATTGCAATACTGAACCAATAACAAGTAAAATGACAATTTTTCTTTGAGAATGTTTATAATACAAGTCTAGCCTGTGTGTGTAAAATTGTTTTTGATGATCTGAAATTCCCAACCTAGTGTTCTAGAGGTATTTTCATGGAAACTCCAAAAAACAACAACTAACTTAACAACTAAAAAGAAAAATAGCTGCTGTAGCCACATACTTTGACCGATATAAAACATTTCAACTGATGTGCTATGCTTAGCTAGTACTTTATGTGCTGCAAAATAATTTTTAAACTTCCACTAAGGATACAGTCTTCCATTTAAATCTTTGGGAATTTGAGCAGAATAGTTTCCATTCTGTGCCACATAAAAGGTGACGGTGTAGATGACAATATTAGTAATATCAGTTAGTAGGTTATAATATATGTCATTGTAATAGTAATTGTGTCATGTCATATAGACTCTAAGATGATTTTTAATTCCACATAGCACAGGTCTGTTTTCTTGCATCTCAGCCTCAAGAAACATGCATCTAAAAACACCATATAACTTATCTCACTTTAGGACTCTAGCCTAAGGCTTCAGCCTCATCAATCTGCACCCTCATACATAACCAGTGTTCAACAATGAGATGATCAATGTGAGGAGAGATGACTCATCCCTCTCTCTTTCTCTCTATCTCTTGTTCTCTCTCTCCCTCTGTCTGTCTGCCTCTGCCTTTTCCTCTCTTGCTTTCTCTTCTCTGTCTGTTTTTCTTTTTTTGTAAATCTCTCTCTCTCTCTCTCTCTCCCTCTGTCTGTCTATCTTTGCCTTTTTTTCTCTTAATTTCTCTTGTCTGTCTGTCTTTCTTTGTAAATATCTCCCTCTTTCTCTCTCTGTCTCTCTCTCTCTCTCTCTCTCTCTCTCTCTTTCTCAGGGCATGAAAGGAAATGAGGTCATCCAGATGATTGAGAGTGGACAGAGGATGGAGGCGCCGGCCAACTGCCCCCCAGAGATTTATGAGCTGATGAAAAAGTGTTGGACATACAAGTAAGAGCCTTGCTCATTCTTATTTGGTTGTCTGGTCTGCATGTGATGTGAGCGAGTGTCAGCAACAAAATCAATTTCATTACCATTTTTTCAATTACAATGTCCTAACTAAAAGTGATGTGACGCAGTGCAGTGCGATGCGGCGCAACGTTTTGAGCAGAACTTTTGTTGAATGCTCTGTTTGTGTTTTCTGTCTGGCGCTCACATTGTTCTGCTTTATTGAACAAGAAACATGACACAATATAGCGGTTTATTTAACGGATGGAACGGATTTATTTGGGTGTTCGCATGCAGTTAGGATAAGCTTTCAGTGTAGGTGCTACGGAGCTATGAAACTTGAACACCGGGGTTTTACCTCATAGTGGGAAAGGGCCATTAGAAATGTTCACTAAAATCCTGTTAATCACAACTGAAATTTGTGCCACAGAAATTATATTTTGAACAGTATGCAGATGTATATCTCCACAGTTTATTGCTAGTCATAGCCCACAAGCTTTATTGTTGTATCAAGATGTTGTTCATTTCTTTTAGCCTGAACAGTCATTCCGATTTCCAAGCAATACTGCTTCTACATCTCACTACATTTCAGCAATTCACCTCAATATTCAATATGCCCATTCTAATCTAGACATTACTGAAATTAAGATTTAATTTATTGGTTTAACATAGCATTAGGAAAACTTAGTGTTTTTACAGTCCTGAATTTAGTCAAACAACAAAAATAAAACTCATAATTAAGGGCATATATAAGACAAGCTAAAATGATCTAAAGGACAAGTGCAGTAAAAGTATATTATAGTATACAGTTTAAGAGCATGTGGGATAAAAGAGAGTTCATGTGTTCATGTTCAAGATCCGGCTTAGAATGCAGATGCTGCAATTTGGTTTTTGAAGATGTTATGAGTAAAAATGAAAAGTCAAAACTCTGACTTCTGAAGAAGACGCATGGGCGTCAAAACGTTAGTCGGTTTGCACTAATTGAAAATCACTTAAAGCTTTGTGTGCTCCGGTCCTGCTCCTTGGTCCTAGATAGACCTTGGGTCTCCTTATTGACTTCTGCGTCCTGTTCCGTGAGCACCAACCAGGCTGAAGCGCAAGTGACCCCCTTCTAATGTTATCAGTAATGTTATCACTTATATACCCCTCCCCCCATTCAATGTATTTCTGTCCACTCACAAAATAACAGATTGACAGGATTATGCAGGATTATTGGTCAGGGGTGACATCTGTAAGGTGTTTGCATGACTCACAGCTTGTGTTGTCTGGTGTCTTTTATTTTATGCAGGGCGGATGAGAGGCCGGGCTTTTCAGTCGTCGAGCCAAGGCTGAGAGATTATTACTATGACATTGCTGCACAGTGATCCCCGAGCAGGAAGACTTAACTGTACCATATAAAGAGCAATCCGACATTTGTACAAGACTGAAGGATTTACTTTTTTTCCCAAAATGACAGCTGTTGCCAGGAAATAAGAAACTCCTTGTAGTTAATCAAGTTGAAAAGACTGTTAAGATGATAAAGGCAATACATTTGATGTATTTTTAGTTATGACAGATTTGTTCCTTAAATATTAATTATTGTCATATGATATCAATAAAGCATGATTTTCTTTTTTCCATGCTACCTTTTAGTAGTTTTTAATTCATAGATGCTTGAGTCTCTCGCTTGTAGTGAAACAATTTACAATTCGGTATGCAATGTTTTATACATGCACAGTAAGATTATGTTTTTGCTTTCAGAACTGCAGTACATATATGCAAATCTAAGTCTGTATGGGTTCTCTTCCTGACATTAGATATGCTATGCAAATATGGGGTACTTTGCTCATTTTACTTTTCTCTGCATTTGTTTTAGCATTTCACAAATATATTGCAATAAAGTCCAGTTTATTTTATGTGCCACTTTCAATGAATACATTTTGCACTGAGGAAAGATATGCAAACTTAAAATACCAAGCTAGTACAACTATACTCATGCAGATGAAGTATTGATGATAATGTGTGTGTTTCTGTGTGTACATTTGAATTTTTGTATAATTTTGTATTTGTAGCAAATGCAGTCGAACACTAGCTGGACAACTATGTTTAACTGCAGTACCAACTTTAATGCTAAAATATTCTATTAACAGAAACAAGTAGAATTTGTACCCTAGTTGGAATTTGTACCCTAGTTGGAATTTGTACCCTAGTTTGCTGTTGATGCTACGAAAGGCATGGACTATCTTCATCTCCATACCTCCATACTAGGGTTACACTAGCAATTCATCTTATGAGTGTTATTTAAATGGTATTTTGTTTGGTATCTTGTTTGACAAGGTTCTGGATGCTGAGTGAGTGTTAAAGTAGAAATATTTAAGCTGTACGTCTTAAAATCACATAATTGGATGGAACCATACATTTCTAAACATAAAATTTAAACCTGCACTAAGCATCACTGCTTGTTTGTCGGAAACATTTATTGAGTGCAACATACTGTGTACACAGTGTACAGGTAAGGTCTACATATCAAGGGAATTCCCTGAGAATTAAATCCATGATCTTGGTTGAGGTTGTGCTGCACTGCATTCGGGATGGATCAGTAATTTTATTTGATATTTTAAACCCTGGCTTCCATAATCTGACCATGCTGTACAAGTGATACTGTGAATGCAAAAATGTATGCCTACTGTATGTTGAATTAAAGAAGATTGATTGATTTCTAACATGGCTTTGTTGTGTTTTTAAGTATAAGTAATTATAGTATATAGTAAGTGAATATACTCTTTTGATCCCGTGAGGGAAATTTGGTCTCTGCATTTATCCCAATCTGTGAATTAGTAAAACATACTGAGCACACAGTGAGGTAAAGCACACACTAATCCCGACGCAGTGAGCTGCCTGCTACAGTGGCGCTCGGGGAGCAGTGAAGGGTTAGGTGCCTTGCTCAAAGGCACTTCAGCCGTTCCTACTGGTCGGGGTTCGAACCGGCAACCCTCCGGTTACAAGTCCGAAGCCCTAACCAGTAGGCCACGGCATTTTTTGATTGTAACATAGAATTACATTTATCAGTAAAAAGAGTGGTAAAAAAAAACCACCCAAAACACTTAATTGTGTGTAGTAACTCCAACATCCAACATTTCACTTAAGAAATATGCCGTTCCTCTTCGTGACACTAGATGGCCCCGGCACTTCATTCTTGTAAAACTACTGGGCACAGTCATTATATGGTTGGGTTTCAAAAACATTATTTTTTGTAAAAATAAAATAAAATGAAAACATTAATACCCCCTATAACCCAAACTGTAATTCTGTCTATTTGATTACTTGTGGAGCATATCATTTCTGTGTCCATTTATATCTTAAAGCCCATTGTAACTGTTGTATATTTCAGAGGGTAAAACCCAACCTTCAGATGGGCCACATGGTGGCACCAACACATTGAATTAAAAACAGTGACATTCAGACGATCATAAAATAATGTTGCTTCCACACCAGTGGAAAATACAGTAGGCCTAACACACAAACAAAAAGAAATATAGATAGATAGATAGATAGATAGATAGATAGATACTGTAGATAGATAGATAGATAGATAGATAGATAGATAGATAAATAGATAGATAGATGTGATGTGTTATGTGATATGTAATATGCTGTATATGACTATATGACTATGGAATAAGGCAACAGCAAACAGGATCCCCCTCTTCAATAGAGATTCTGTAATAGCTGGAGTACAAGTCTGTTCAGTAATCTGAGTGGCCACCCAGGGATGAAGCAGTTAAATAATTCCTGAGAAAATCTTGCAGCAATGCGGTGCAATGCTTTGATGTTAATTAATACAATCTTGACATCTATTTGCATTTCAAAAGGATTTGGTAGCATTTGCATAAGCTGCGCAGGAACACAGGAACCATGCACCTGAACTGAACTTCAACTCTGGGAACTTTCTGTTGACTTCGGTTTAGTTAACATGTGGCTCTGCCCTTTGACCCAAGCTGTTAGTAATCATGATTCATGATAGAATTCTTATGTAATGCCAAGATAAAATCATGTGATTCTTGGGAAGGTTGGGTATTCTTAGGCCAGCTGGCACCTAATCTTTTCTCCACTTTGAATCAGTACTCCATCACTTTGTCTTTTAAGAAGACCTAGAAATCTAATTGCAAAAAATCAAATTCTCTGGGTTCACACAAAGATCACCAGTCTTCCTCTTTCTTGTCAGGGACCAAAGCACAGGGCATAGAGGAATTAGATTCTTCTTCACACATGATGTGTCTGTCCTGCTTCTGAAGGTTGACCTTCTCTCAACTCTATGTCTACAAAACTGTGGTTTAATGTTCCCATTTCAGGATAGGATTATGCCATGATCTGTCTTTAAGTCTCCTCCTCAGAGAACTTGAAAGGTAATTGAAAGGTACACCTCTAAGCTAGTGGTATTTCGCCTGTCATAGCCGACTGCCCATCAAGAGTTCTCTAAAAATTATAAAATTATACTTATATTTCCAGGAGTGTAAAATATGATGGTAGGAGCCAGAGTCTTTTGCTATTGAGCCCTCCACCCATGGAATAATCTTACTTCCTATACCTGAGAAATGGACACATTCTCTCCTTCTAAATCTGGACTTAAAACTTTCCTCTTCATTATTTTCCCCACTGTTAAGAAGGGTGTGCAAAGGTTCGGTACCCACAGCAGAGCCTTTGCTGTTTGGGCTCTGGCATGTCAGTTAGTATAGCCACCCTAATGATAATGTACCAGCATGCACAATCCTTTAGTTACGTTGCTATCGGCTTCGGTTGCCAAGGACCTCTTATGTGTCATGCTGCACAACTTCTCCTTCCTCCTTTCTCTCTGATGTCTGAGTGCTGTGACAAGTTTGTTTTTTTTCAATCTGCCTACAATAGTTTTCCCGTTCTTCCTCCCATTACTTGCTAAGTTGATATCTGTGACTATTGTTCTCTGCCAGCGTAACTTACTGTAAAAGCATTTTTAAACGAGAACACCTATTTCTATTCTGTCATTATATCTGTTTTCTTCCTCTCTTGATTTACACGTGCTATCTGCAGCTGATCCCTTCAAAAAGCCCCACAGAGTTCTGCTACCCATCCCCACCGAACTACTGCAGTCAATGTTCTACAAACTACATCTCACACACACAGAGAGTGAGAGAGAAAGAAAGAAAGAAAGAAAGAGAGAGAAAGAGTGAAAGAGAGAGAGAAAGAAAGACAGAAAGAAAGAGAGAGAGAGAGAGCTCCTGCTCTTTGCTGTCCATTTCCATTAGTCTATAATGCATCACACACCCGTTTGGACTACCAGCCTAACTACCCATTTCTCTGCTTATATGAGCACTCCACATCCACGTTTAATGAAATGGAAACCTATGAGTACATCTTACCTCACTATCGCTCTTTGTACACCCTGCAACCTGCATGGACATCTGTGTCATGTATGCCATTATGAATTTGCTTGATTCTGCTTTTACTGAGTTTACTTACACAGACATTTTTATCTAATTAATAACATACATTCTAACATACTAATAAGTAACATTAATCTTTACCCTGGCATCACAATTTAAAATGAAGTTTAAATGAAATTTAAAAATCTATTAATAAAATGCATTAATTGCTGCCTCGTTGCCACCACACACACACACACACACACACACACACACAAGCAGCATATTAGGTACATTTTTAAAGGAGAATTCCAGTGTGATATTGACCTAAAGTGTATTGAAACATGATACCGAGTGTGAACGTATGTCTCATAGCCCATCTCGACTTGTCCCCTGCACTCCAAAATCTGGCGCTAGTTAGCCGATGCTACCAACAGCTTTTTCAGTAGTGGTGCTTCGGCATCGGGCTAGCCATGCAAATAAATCACTGTTTTACACCCATTTACGAGGCTCAATGTATTTCCACACTTCATTGGTAGACTTCCGAGGGCCCTGACATTTAAAACGAGACATTGAGAACTTTGAAAAAGCACTGGTAGTTTACTTACAAGACAATTTATACAGACAGTATCTTCACGAAGTTTAACGTTTGCAGCCATCTTGAATTTAGTCACGATAAGTCGAGCAACGAGTAAGAATGAACAGGTATGATAAGGGATCAGATTCCAAAAATAATTCAGTGGAAATGCATGGATTCCAGTTTCTTCCAGTAGCAGCAACTGGAATCCATGCATTTCCACTGAATTATTTTTGGAATCTGATCCCTTATCATACCTGTTCATTCTTACTCGTTGCTCGACTTATCGTGACTAAATTCAAGATGGCTGCAAACGCTAAACTTCGTGAAGATACTGTCTGTATAAATCGTCTTGTAAGTAAACTACCAGTGCTTTTTCAAAGTTCTCAATGTCTCGTTTTAAATGTCAGGGCCCTCGGAAGTCTACCAATGAAGTGTGGAGATACATTGAGCCTCGTAAATGGGTGTAAAACAGTGATTTATTTGCATGGCTAGCCCGATGCCGAAGCACCACTATTGAAAAAGCTGTTGGTAGCATCGGCTAACTAGCGCCAGATTTTGGAGTGCAGGGGACAAGCCGAGATGGGCTATGAGACATACGTTCACACTCGGTATCATGTTTCAATACACTTTAGGTCAATATCACACCGGAATTCTCCTTTAACACTGACTTACAGGACAAAGGAAAGCTGACCTTAGATCTTGTACTTACAGTAATTGTTGGCTCTACATATCTACTTCCTCCATTTTAGTCAATATGGTAAAAAGTACTTGTGAAGCAAGAGTTCGGATTGTGGATGGGCAAGATGGGTAAGAATTATTACAAGTTAACGTCCCCCTTCCTTCTATGAAGAAGTTTTTCCATGCCATCATTGCTTGCTAGGGGGTTCAGGTCTTGGGCTATAAAGACAATGTATTTTGTTATTGGCACACGACAGCAGTGCACAAACATGCTTCATCATTCGATACACATTGTGCAAGTATACTGGCACTTTATGACTAAAATGACCTCCAATCAGTGACTTAACATCTGATTCTCAATCAAATTAAACTGTTGCTAAATGAGAAAGACGTCAGCATCGTACGGTACCAGGGAACATCTGTTGGGTGGATTTAGTCATCGGTGAT